>NC_071275.1:18154014-18224014 GCF_023375685.1 Ictalurus furcatus
ACGCAGATAATCCGGCTCATTCCGCCTGCTCATTCCACACGTCCGCCAGATGCTAGCGCCGCGACCCGACGTGCCCCGGCTCGAGGAAACGAAGTCGTGTTCGTCCGGCCAGACGCTTCGGGATTTTATAAACGTGTACGGAAGATTCACGTGAATCATTTCTGCGTGTTTAACGGCGAGAGACGACGTACAGTACTGTGCAGAAGTCTTTTCATTACCTCATTATTATTTTGTTTTTATTTCCTGACGTCCACGTTATCGAGTCGGTGCGCAAATTGGATGGGAAAAGGAAATTTCAGGATTCCTGAACATCCGTTTTCCAGCAAAGGCTCGCCACACCAAATACTGCCTTCGTTTGATTTATAACCGTTTACCGCTCTTTAATAGTGATTTTTTTTTTTTAAATGTAGAAACATTTAACTTCTTTATTTCTGACGGCTTCTTCGCAGGACTTTTGCGCCATACTTCATACCGTCATGTTCATCTTCGCTCCTGAAAACAATTTTAAAATAAACAGTTTATTGCTGAAACGAAGCGCATTACGTTATAACACCTGCAAGGCTGTTCTCACTGGATTACAGTGTAAAGTTAAACACTAAGCACTCTGAGAATTACCTTAACTCTAATCAGATTCAAACAAATCCAATATCTTTCCACGTTTGCCCACATGGCGGAGTTTTTTTAAACGCCATCTTCTTGGCAAAAACTCGGATTGTTCTAATTTTTACGGATTTTTAACGCAAACAAATCTACGTTGTTTTTGTTTGTTTGTTTTTTTCTTTTTAGACGCGAGTCTAAATCAAATGCAGGTTATTCATGGGACACTTTACTTTCGAATCGAACACTACGACGCCTGCTCTTATAGGAAAATAATCATCCGTAGAGCGACGTGATTCGCCGTGAGTTACACCACCATGCCCTGAAGTCTTTATCATCAGAATAAGACGTATACTACAGCAAACCAGCAACGATTACAGCGTGGTGTTCTTTAAACAGCGAGACCTCACACTTCTTTCTTTCTTTTTTTTTTTTATCCAGTTATAGCTACGTTGATAAACAAGGTCATTCCGGTTATCGCAAAATTGAAGAAATCAAGACGCGTGAAAAGTGGAAAATTAATTTACAGCTTCATCTCTGCCTGCTACACAGCGCCGACACTGGAGACTCCTTCCTTAAATGCTGAATGCTTAAATGTCTCCTTATAGAAATCTTCATATTAAACACTGACACTTTTTTGGTTTGTTCGTTAAGTAACGACGCCTTTAAAAATAAATAAATAAATAAATTCGTTACCATATTAAGGTTTGATTGTGTGGAGGGTTCGCCAAACAAGTTCCCATGAACTAGCCGTTACTATAGAAACCATAACGTCTCGGTCATATCTCTGACATATTACTATCTATTTCTAGTATTTGTGGAGTCTCTCTGGAGCTTTACGAGTACAGACTCCTACAATCCGATGCAATATGTCCGAGCAGCTGTCACGGCCTCTGGTAATCAAACCGCACACACACTACTGGTGTGTGAACTTCAGCAGAGCCAAAACTCTACCTCGCTGCTAGGAAAACCTTTCCTCAGGGGACAGCCCAGAACCCTGTGTGTCTGTGTGCGAGTGTGTCCATGTGCCATGTCCAAATGCCAGATCAAGTCGACTGTGGAATCTGGCAAGCGAACAAACCCAAGAAAGAGCGCAAAGATTTATAACTGTTGCTCTAATAAAGGTGAGCCAAACTTAATAAACCAGAAGCACGTGCATCCAAGGACCCGAGTGCACCTGCTGGGAGTCAGAGTCTGGGCACTGGGACAGAGATGGCTCACACACACACACACACACACACACACACACACACACACACGTTCTATGCTTTATCAAATCCCATTTTCACACTGTAACAATCCCACACTGCTGGACTGAGTGGTATGCAGAGTGTGTGCAGGGTTTGTTAGCCCCGCCCACTCTTTATCAGCTGTTCCACAATTGAAAGATTATACATAAATGGCTCTGTGTGTGTGTGTGTGTGTGTGTGTGTGCGCATATGTACCCTCCCAACTTGCGAGGTCAAAAAGCACTCGACGTCACTCCCATTACTTGAGTACTCATGCCCATCCTATGCAAGTGTGTAAGCGCTCTATACTGAGCGACTGCATGGCATGCTGCACACGCACACACACACACACACACACACACGTTATGGGTCGGTATTTCAGAAAGAATGTGGACCCTGCATTAGACATAAATGGCTCCCCCCCGGCCAAAAAAAAAAAATATCGAATAAGCGGTGGCTTAGTGGTTAGGATGTTTTCCTTGCACCTCCAGGGCTGGGGGTTCGAATCCCGCCTTCACCCTGTGCGCGCGGCTTTCCCTGTTCTCCCTGTGAGCCAGGTACTCCGGTGTCCTCCCTCAGTCCAAAAACGTGCACTGTCAGCTGACTGGCATTTCCAATTTGCGTAGGATAAATGGTACGGAAAATGGATGGATGGAGTTTAGGACTCACTCCCACCTCTCCACCACCTCAATATGGAAACACACACACACACACACACACACACACACACACACACACAGCATGCTGCTAGTCTTATTGTATCTGCTTTTCTGGAGTTTTCTCTTCATCCATCTAACAAAGATGTCACTTTGTGTAAAATGACTGTGTAGAGTCTCAGTGAATCAGTGGGAGCATGCAGCCAAGGCTCCAAACCATCATCCAAACTTCAACACTGCCACACACACACACACACACACACACACACACACACACACACACACACACAAAGCCTTCATCTGTCTCTGTGTGATCATATGTGTCCTTCTGCACCGGCATGCCTGGGATATCGCCTCAGTTCCCCGTCTGATCTGGGATCAGTGTGTCCCGCTGTTTGGTTCGTGTCTTATCAGTCCTGAATAGGAAACGACCGAGGGACTGAATTACACTGCATTTCAGCCTCTGACTTATCTCTCGTATTCTCTCCAACTCTATCTCCCGCTCGCACACACCAGAGCTGGACGCGTGGCAGCAATCGATTCTACGATATGATGCGAAACATAGCGATTACTCAGCAGGGGTTACAATACCGTACGACGTATGAGGACACGAAGAAGTGCTCCAACGGTCCGACAATCTCCGACTACGCCGGTCATTTAGAGCCAGAAATAAAAATCTTAAGTCGCAGATAACTTCTCTGTGCACAAACTGCTCGCTTTCTCCCCGGCGTTTTCCTGCGCCGTTTCTTACAGGCTGCTGACGCGCCGGATTACGGCATGTGTAGGACAGGACGCGAGCTGCCTTTACAAACTGGCCAGATTAAAAAAGAAATAAAATCAGATAAATCAGGCTTTCGCTAACTTTCGGTAATGTCCCGTAATACATAAGAAAATACTGGACGAGGAAAAGGCAAAGAAGTTCGTTATTTCTGTCGGATAAAGACCGAAGACATGACTGGAACAAAACAACGTGCGTGACACTGCTGCACCATAATGCTATGCTAATGAGAAAATTGAAAACGTTAACGCTAAACTGTAATCGTACGAAATTGTTTTTCGCAGTGATGTTTGTTGGTAAACGAGACCTTTTCGCTGTACTCATGTTCGACGCACGTGCATCGAAGAGCGCTTTGACTGAATGCGTGTTGTGTGGACGTCACATGACGCGTCTCGGCCCGAATCGGCGGAGTTTGCTTGATTTTGCGTCCGTTTCTGCGATCGCAAAGTCGCGGAATGCTGGAGGGACTGATAAATGGGGAGGGGGGGCGGGGGCAAAAACCAGGAATTGACAGAAGGTGGAGTTGAAGTTTATTTGCACTAACTTGATAGACGACGCAAGCAAACCTCTCATAAATCGCCGGCTGAATTTGCTCAATTTTACAAAAACAGCACCGCTAGCCCCACACCTGAGGACCATTAACACGCTGCTGTTCCAGCTTTTCAGCAAGAAGCGAAAATATACACCTGAAACCTTTGCTAACGGATCGGCGGCTAATATCAAAGCTACAGTTCTAGTTTTCTGGTTCTTTGTGTACTCTAAGCTGTAATAAGCTGTAAAGCTTCACACTGGGAGCGCAGGCAGAAAATCTGCTGCTGTGTTTAAAACAAGGCTTTCATAAAAAGTACCAGCTCGAGTACTGACATCCAGCCACATCTAAAAATAACCGGGTGTGAAAAATCCTTTTTAGTTCTCCTGTTAAAGAGAAGAAGAAAGAGGCCTGGAGTCGGCCCGGAGCCCGCCGAAGCCACCCGTTCGCTTTGCGTATACGTACGACCTGCATTCACACGGACGGGGGAGATTGATTTCCTGATGGAAGTGCTTAAGTAATCAATCAGGGTTATGCTATTACAGGACTCAACTGTCTATTATTTTAAAGGTCTATAGATTTGGTTGGTTTAGGATTGCGTGTCGTGTCGTCCCTTCCACTCTGACACGCTAACGTTTGACGGGTTGTTTTTTGGTAAATGGTCTGCACTTATATAGCGCTTTTTTAACCTTAGTGGTTCCGAAGCGCTTGACACTGGTTCTTTCACACACTCGCACACCAATGGTAGAAGAGCTGCCATGCAAGGTGCTAGCTTGCCATCGGGAGCAACTCGGGGTTCAGTGTCTTGCCCGAGGACACTTCGGCATGTGGAGTCACGTGGGCTGTGAATCGAACCGCAAACCCTACGATTAGTGGACAACCCGCTCTACCACCTGAACCACAGCCGCCCACAGAGTGTTTAGAAACCGTCTAGTATCCTCTCGAATCATCTTCTCCACGACAACAAGTCACACAGACATGAATCTTGGCGCTCCAACCTGCTCCTCAGGCAAGAGACATGATCCAGATCATCCTGATGGTGGCGCTAGTACAGTGTTTTACATTTTGGCCCATGTCTTGTGTACCTTGTATCTAATTCAACGGCTAAGTGCAACCCAATTTACTATAAGGACAAGTTAGCTCCACCCACTTACATTTGTAGATAGATAATTTGCATATTATGTGACATTTGGACACAAAAACTTTTTGCTAAACTTTTGCTAAGATTTTTGGTCTCTCTTACGCATTCATTGTAAAAAAAAAATTTGAGTCTGACCTTCAATAATTATCGAAAAACATTGATATTTCTAAACAATATTAATGAAGCGATTAACTTAAACATGTCAAAACGGCTTTTGGTCCAAACATTGGACAGGATTAGAACTGAGCGATCCCCATGAACCTTGAACAGTACGTTCATCCATGGTCTCTCTTGGGTTCTATGGAGCTTGGGACAAACTGACTACTGGGAGAACTGCTGCGTATGAACCGTGTTTGGACGGCGCAAATCATAGCCTGTGGCAATATTTTCTATTCTAGTCAACTTTGCAAACCCAGATGAATCGTTATTAGAGTCAAATGTATTATTTTTTTGAGAGAAAGACTATATAGAGTAGGTTTTTCCAGACACTTGAAGCGTCTTGATTTTGCCTCAAGTTTCTAAAACTGTCACAAAACACCACACATTATATTCATCATGTCAAAAAGGATCCGTTTTGTGAGGATTTGACAGCGCAGCTCCCCTTCTACCCGACGTGAGGCGTTTGTTAAGCCGCATGCTAGCTCGTGTAGGTCTGCTGTCTCTGGTTAGCGATGTCCATTACAACCGCGACAACTGTAATTAAGTTTTTAGTGGTCGAGTGGGTTGTGTGTCGTAGCGTGTGTGGGAGCAGAGTTGATCAAAATCTCCCAAACTAAGCTTATAGGAAATAAAACAGACCTGAATGAGACAGCATAATTGAAGCAAACTTGAACAGAGGAGAATGATGACGCAGCAAAACTGAACCTGCTCAACCCCAGCACGTCCGAGTGTCCTAATTACGGAGTTTTAAGTAACTCCATGCATGTCGCAAATAAACGCGGTAATTCCCTCGGATGAAACAATGAGGGAAAAAAGGGCACTGCTCACATGACACAAATCACCACAGCAGTCACAACTCGGACCTGAGCATTTTTAACAAAATAATAACCAGGTGTATTTGTCGCCTAATGGGATTTCTTGAAACACGTAGGTTGGCGTCAGCGTTGCAGATCAGAAAAGGCGGCCATTAAACCAAACACGACAGCAAACATTTACCTTCACAATAAAACAGCGGTTCTCGATCCAGGCCTCTCGAATTAATCCCTAACCAACATAATAACTTGCATTCAAGTTTCCTTTTTCAATAAGTAGGATTTAAGAAGCAAAAAGCTGAACGATTTGAACTGCGCTGTCTTTTAGCACAATCCACTAGACAAAGCGAAGCAAAGGGGGACGAAGAGGGGGCTTGACGGTTAAGGCTCTGGGTTACTGTTCAGAAGGTCGGGGGTTCAAGCCCCAGCACTGCCAAGCTGCCACTGTTGGACCCTTGAGCAAGGCCCTTAACCCTCTCTGCTCCAGGGGCGCCGTATCATGGCTGACCCTGTGCTCTGACCCCAACTTCCTGACATGCTGGGATACGCGAAGAATAAAGAATTTCACTTAAATCACTCCTTTTGATTTGATCGATTTATTTACTGTAACTGCAGCAGCTGCTTGGACAAAGCAAAAAATCCATGAAATTATCATTGCTCAAAATATGCAAGAGTGAGAGAGAGGGCGAGCGAGCAAGTGAGAGAGAGAGAGAGAGAGAGAGAGAGGACAGTGATAAATGGGAACCCAACTGTGTGGATTTCTTTGGGGAGCTGAGATGGTCTGCATTCATAATATAGATTTGGAGCTGAAGAAAGAGAAGAGCATCACCTGAGAGCTCAAACTCCATGAACTCGAGCAAGTTCACAACCTCAGATAAACCTTTCAGTTGTGTTAGGACATCACACACGTTACAGATCAGAGTGACAGTAAACACTTCATACCCTGGCTGCTGGTTTGAATTTTGAAGGTTGAAGAGGTTAAATTTGAACCACTTTAGTCTGACTCAAGGTGAACTTCGGGGAAAATGACCTATTATTAGCAGATTATTAGCTAGAATTCCTGCCGAGTTTCCTACATATTAGGAAAAACCAAATCCACAAACCCTCCGAATTAACTGTTCTGTCGCAAATTCCTCCGAGTTCCTCTGAGCTAACCTTTCCATCTACTCGATCACAAGCTGAGAAGTTCAGCCCAGACCTTCCTTCTCCATCCCTGGTCACAGAATCCACGTCCTCCTGGGGGATCCAAAGACGTTCCAACTGTGAGATAGAATCCATAACGTGCAAATCCGTAACGGGGATACGCAGGTTGATGCTGTGACGTCAGCATTTTCAAAAATGTACCTTTCTCCAGACATCCACATGACTGAAAAACTTCTCTACCATAAAGAAAAAAAAACTCCTCCACCTTTAAAGGTGTGGACATGAGGATAAAACCTAGAGGGGAAAATATCCGGGTATATATCCTGCAAACAAAATATCTTGAAAAACATCCGGATCTATGGATTAGACTTATCCGATAACCGTTATGGTGGACGTTGCTGAGTATTCTAATAAGCACCCTTGATCACGTTCAAGCCTTTTATCCCAAATGTCTTCTAAACCGCTCGACCACAAACACAACGAAGCAGCACCGCCAGAGTGCGGTACATCACCACGTACAAATGAAGCCTCGGAGCCCGAGAAACTTCAGCAGATCTCCAAAAATCCAGGCCGAACGAGAAAACTCCGAGTCCGATTTCCTCGTTTCCGCCCCCATACGCTGACGTCATGGAGAATTCCAGACACTAATGCCACTAGG
Organism: Ictalurus furcatus; assembly: GCF_023375685.1. Taxonomy (NCBI): domain Eukaryota; kingdom Metazoa; phylum Chordata; class Actinopteri; order Siluriformes; family Ictaluridae; genus Ictalurus; species Ictalurus furcatus. The sequence continues at coordinate 18,161,717 of NC_071275.1, forward strand.
ACGTGCGCGATGGGGTGGTAGGAGAACGGAGGGAGCGACAACAAGAATGATTGCACACCTGAGATGCAATAGCACAGCAGCAGACGGGTAATAACCCTCCCCGGCGGCGCTACACAAAGAGAACACGCACCCGACAACAAAGAACTCAGGAGCGGTGGAATATCCTCCGTAATTAAATACTGGTTATGAAATAAAAACATGACACGAGTGTAAGAACAGCACACAACTAATTGAGCCACTGGAACAACGTGATTCATTTATTACTATCGCGGGTATCGTCAGTACACATTTCGGGAAGAACGGCGGCGTCGCACGAGTAGGGATGGGCGATATGGACTTCAAACTGTATCACGGTATTTTCTGGTATTTATTGCGGTAACGATATCAGTGACGATATGAATATAGTGCCGTTCAACACTGTTTTTTTTTTTTGTAAATGGAACAGCCTTCCAATTAGTGTTCGGGACTCAGACACAGTCCAGGCTGAAAACATGTTTGTTTACTCAAGCTTACCATGAATAGAATTTCTTTTACGCAAAGTACAGAGTCTTATCCGTTACGGGCTAATAAGAATACCCAACAATCTCTCCCTCTCTTTACCTCCCTCTACCTCTCTCCTTCTGTCGAGCCACACATGATTTTATGGAGATGCCAGTGATCCTGATCCTTTCTGCTCTCCGGACCTGCCTGATCCATCCCGATGCTCTACCTCTGGATGGAGCTTTCATCAAATGGAGGCTACAGCCTGGAGATCGCTGAGGATGGTACCGCTTGAAGAACCATGGAAATGGATTTTGGACTTCAATTCCACATGGACGTTCTCGCTGTGGTTGCTGGGACTACGGTTGCTGCGATGGCCTTGGGACTGCGATTACCACATGCAGTTTTGCACTCGGGTCTCCTTTAGTGAACAGTGGACTAGTTCAACAAACAGACTTCATATACAAACCAGAATGAACTTTCTTTTACTTTCACACTATCCGTCGTGACCCAGATGAGGACGGGTTCCCTTCCGAGTCTGGTTCCTCTCAAGGTTTCTCCCTCGTATCATCTCAGGGAGTTTTTCCTCACCACCGTCTCCCTCAATAGAGATAAATACACACTTAAAATCTCTATCCTGTGTTTATATGTGTCTGTAAAGCTGATTTGAGGCAATGTCCGTTGTAAAAAGCGCAATACAAGCCAAATTGAATTGTTTTTTTGGCTACAAGTGACCGCTGCATGCAGTCTTGAGAGCCTCAGGAACACCAACATTTATCTAAAAGGAAGACTGATTTTCTGTAACCAAACCAGTTCCAGATTGTAGCGCTAGCTCCTCGTTTAGCGATAAACTCCTCCTCCCGCCGTACTCGTTTTCGCTCTGCACGTGAGCTGCGAGCGGGTCGCAGACCGTCGCACGCAGAAACACGTCATCGACTAGGCTTTATCGCGATTATCGCCGGAAAACGAATTCTTACTGTGGGGAGAATTTCTACCGGAACATCGCGATACGATAAGATACCGCCCCATCCCTACGCGTGAGCAAACCAAGCCTGCTAAACAACAAACAGTCAACACTTTTCGGAGAGTTTGATATCATTTCACTGTTGACTTCTATACGGTTAGACCGACAACGACGCTTTCCACTCTCCAATTGTTACGATTTTCCCTCTTGTTCCATACAATTTAGCGCAAACGCAGTTCGACGCATACGTACGTTTACATGTTACTGTATTTTTCATGCCAATGTATCATCTAACCACTGAAAGAGAAAAATATCGTGAAGCTCATCCATACCACAGAGCTTCCAAATGTATGCATTTGAATGAATGAATAAATAAATAAATAAAGCAGTTCTTGATTCACAGACTTTTTAAGTGTATAACTTTACAGCTTCAGAAAATCACGCAAAACACGGGATTTTACTTTGCTGCTTTCACGTAATTCTGTTTGGATTTCATCATCGTCACGGGTCGTATTTCGGCTAATAACACCGTCATAATAAAATACACCACCGGCCAATTTTAAAGGAACTTGACAGGAAGCCAAATCACGTGGCAGTAGCACAATGCGTCAGAATCATAGTGATACAGATCAAGAGCTTGAGTTAACGTTCACCTCAAACATTAGAACGTGATCTCAGTGACTCTGACCACATGATCGTTGGTGCCCGGTGGGCTGGTTTGAGTATTTCAGAAACTCCTGGGATTTTCACACACAGCAGTCTCTGGAATTTATACAGAATGGTACAAAAAAAAAAAAAAACACATCCAGCGAGGGGCAGTTTTGAGGCACTCTGTCGATGAGAGGGGTCAGAAGAGCTTGGTTCGAGCTTACAGAAAGGCTACGATAACTCAATGAACCGATCTTTACAACAGTGATGAGCAGAAAAGCATCTCAGCATGCATGACATGCTGAAACCTGAGGTGGACAGGCTACAACAGGAGAAGCTCACATCAGGTTCTATTCTCGTCTGCCAAGACTAGGTATCCGAGTGGGCACGGGCGAGGTTCTCCCAGTGTACTGCATATAGAAAGATATTTACGAAAACATTCTCTCACAGCACCTGTCACACTGTTGGCTGCTCTCGGTTTTACATGTGCTGCTTTTGTTGTTGTTTTGGTTTCGTTCTCTTCTCCACTGCGAGTTCGCCGATTCGCGTTAGCTCCGTACATCATTATCTACGTCTCCGGCGTCCTGTTATTAGTTAAACACGATGTGTAGATATTTCCGGTTTATATTATGGCTTTAGGCATTTTCTCATTTCATGCTTTTTGCCTTTCTAGTTAACTTAGGTATTCGTCCAGCTCGCGGACTTCTTTAACCAGCTCCGGCATCGAGTCGACTTCCGTGCGTCGAGTCATCGCAGCTTTAAAATTCCACTTTGCTACTTTCAGGAGGGTTTTATTTATTTATTTCAGTGGTTTTGCTCCTCAGATAAAAGACAGCCCGGCCTATTTAAAAAGCAGCAACGTATGGCTGTGTATATAAAAAAAAATTATATATGCGTCCTCAATACAAATCTATTTACTGGACAAAAATTTAATGATTGTTACTTTTGTGTGTGTGTGTGTGTGTGTGTGTGTGTAAATAACCTCCATAAATATCAAATGAACAGTACTTTAAAAAGAAGCCTGGAGCAAGTACTGAAATTTTTAGATTCTAATTCCGGTAACAGTAGATTATCTAAAGGAAGGCCAACACACTTTGGCTCGAACCCCCTTTTAAACACACCAACAGCTAACTGAAGTAAAGATGAAGCCCATCTTCTCAGACTAAGATCCCCCCCCCCCGCACCCCAACCCCCCTCCCAGAGCTAACGCTCACATCTGTAAGGCTTGATTCAATTTTTCATGAGCGTGACCCAGTGAGTAATATCGGCCACTCGGGCTCGCTCAGCAGGCGTTCCACTCTCTCGCCTTAGTTTTCTCGCCTCCGTCTTGCATAGATACTCATCGTTCTTCATATGCATATGTTCTCCTTTCCGTTATTCTCTCTCGCTTTCTAATAAATGAAATAAAATAAAAATTTCATTACGCCATCTTTGAGTACCTTATCTACGTCTCGCTTTATGAAATTTTTTTTTTTTTTATCATTGTACTCGGATCTGGGATATGAGGTCCAGGAATCAGGGTCAATGTGAGAAACAAAAAAAAAACAAAGCATATGTGAAAGGCTTGATCGTATGATGTACTATAACACAAACAGATCAAGGAAAGCGTGTGTTCTCGTATCTTATAAACCTTTAGCTGAATCACAGGATACATGTGGTTTATATTCCCTGCAGTGACCCATTGTAATGTTCCCATTAACCTTCCATCTTCATAAAGGTCCCATAGAGTCTCTCATAGTTCCACGTGCTCCCTATAGTCCCCTACAGTGTTTTACATTTCCTCACATCCTCAATTATAATACACGTTTTCTTACAGTTCTTGGTGTTCCCCGTGGTTTCTTACACTCTTGCTTGTTTCCTAGCGTCCATTCAGGTTTCCGACAGTTCTCCAAGTTCGCAAGTGTTCACTAGTATTCCCCGTGGTTCCTGAACTCTCCAATTCCCAATGGTTTAAACAGACCCTTGAGTTCCTCGGGGCTAATACAGTTCCTCCTGTCCTAATCTACATTCAGCATGGTTTCCCATGTTCCCTACAGTTCGCTCTCCTTTCCCCTGACGGTTTCCTACACTTCTCCAAATTCCCAAGGGTTCAATAGCATTCCCCATTGTTCCTGCACTTTAGTGTTCACTGGGGTTTTCCCACACCTCCTCATGTCCTCCTATAGCTTCAACCCTTCCCCATGTTCACTACAATTCGCCCTCCTTTCCAACGTCCCATATGGTTTCCTACACTTTCTCAAGTTCCCAATAGTTCACTGTGTTCCTTAAGGTATCTCCAGGGTTCCCTAAGCTACCCTATGTTCCCTAGGGTTCATTACAACGAACATTCCTGACTTCTCCTGTACATCTGAAGGAGTTCGACAAGGTTTCCTACATCGGCACATGTTCTCCTGTGGTTTCAACACTTCCGCAAGTTCACTACAGTTCACTCTTCCATGTCCATTATGGTTTTCTAAGCTTCGCCAAGTTTAGTAGCGAGTTCACTAGCATTTCCCGTGGTGTCTGCACGTCTGTGTTCACTATGGTTCCAAACATCTCCCTAGCTTCCCTACGCTTTGAAAAATTCTTTGTTTTCCCTTACAGTTTGCTTTACTTCCCCATGGCTTTCATATGCTTCCACACGTTCCCTGGGGGTTCACTACAGTTCCCCCACTTCCCAATGTGGTTTCCTACACTTCTCCAATTTCCCAAAGGGTTCACTACATTTCCTCATGGTTCCCTGTGGTTTCCAACACCATGCTAAGTTCCCTATGGTTTCAACAGTTCCTTGAGTGCACTAACAGTTTGCTTTACTTCTCCTTTACCCCCCGCCCCCCCCCAAAATACTCACTACAGTTCACTCTCCTTCCCCAAGTCCCTTATGGTTTCCTATACTCCTCCAAGGATCCATAGGATTTGCTAAACTTTCTCGTTTCATCCAAAGCATATGCATTTCTCTCTGTAGTTCCTGACGGAAAAATAACTTTGCCCCAGCAAATACAAATCCGCTGCTGTTTTTAAACTTGCAGGGAAAGTTTCTTTTCCTGTGCAGACAGAAACATCTGAAACCACTACAGCTTCTGAATGTTTATGGAACAGAATAGCTTCGGGGCTTTTTACTCTCGGTTCAGCTCCAAATTCAGTCGTAAACCTTTCTGAAGCAAATAAAAACACAGGTGTCCAGAAGCGGCTACTGATCAAGGTTAAATCTACACTGTAGTATAGGATTCTTATAAAAAAAATTTAAATAAATGATGCAGAGCCTCATCTGAATTGATGAGGATTAGGAATTTCATATTGCTGGGCCTTTCAAAAGATCAATCATTTAAACCACGGTGAGTTGTGTTGAATCTAGACGTATCTAGACGTAACGCAAAAGCAGTTGTCGCCGTACCTATCCAACTGGATCAGTGAGGACGGTATAAAGCAATCACGTCAAGAAGGTGCTCTTAGATATTTGGCTATTTATTTATTTTTTTATAGATAATGTGTTTAGAACCGTCTCATCATCTTTGTTAATTGCAACACCGTGTTAAAAAAAAATCCCTGCCACAGTAAAGCTGTTTTAATTAAACATCACTCAAACCCGGCTTGTGTCGGCAACGTCGAGGGTATCACACCTCAAAAGTCCCGTCACTGATGGACATGTTTCAAGTCTCGCGCCATCCTTTCGTCTCCAGGCTTCAGACAGTTCGCACAGCGTCTCAAACCCTGATGCGCACACAGGCGGCTGTTTTATACTAGCAGCATTTCAACCAGAAATGAGCTTCAATTCGGAAAACATGATTGAACCGCATTTTATTTTCTTCCTTTTTTATCATGTTCTTATAAATGGAGCAGTAGCAGCCATTCTCTAGGAGTTCCTACGGTTCCTCGTGGTTCTCTGCTCTTCCTCATCTTCTCCAAGGCTTAAACTGGTTTCCAGCACTTCACCATATTTGCTACAAATCAACATGTTCTCTATATTTTCTTAAATCTCTACGTTTTCTGCTGTTCCATGGACTGTCCATGTTCCCATGTATGGTTCTCTGTACTTCCCCAGATTCCTAAGGTTTGCTAGACTTCCCCATATCCCCTAGGTTTCTTGATATTTTCCAATGTTCCCAAGGTTTGCTAGATTTCCCCATATCCCCTACATTTATCTACACAACCCCCTGTTCCCAAAAGGTTGTCTTGACATCCCCTCATTCCCTATGTTTCTTCACATATCCCCCTGCTTCCAAAGATTCGCTAGACTTCTCCCTATCTGCTATGTTTCGTCACATCCCCATTTTCCCAAACGTTCCCTAGCCGTTCCCATATCCCCGTATCGTATCTCAACAAATCCCAATGTTTCCAAGGTTTACTAGACTTCCCCAAATTCCCCTGCCTTTCACGACCCATCCACGTATTTCTAAAGTTTGATTAGACTTCCCCATATCACCTACAGTCCTGTACACGTCCAAGTTCCCCAGAATTTCCTAGATTTTCCCTATGATTTTTCACCTATGGTTCTATAGATTTACCTTAAAAAGTTCCAAATTGTCCCGAATCTTCCCTATGTCTCCCTACCCTTCCCCATCTTCCTCATGGTTACCTCCCATGTTCTCTATAACTCTACACACTCCGTGTAAATCAATCTGCTCTCCTACATTTCAACACGATCCCTACAATTTCCGACACTTTGCCTCGTTACCCGTTCCCATGTTCTCCAACATTTCCTAGTGCACCCCATCTTCTGTAGAGCCCCCAACACTTCCGTATTCTCCCTACGGCTCCTCGTATTCCTTCTGATCTCTACAGTTTCCTACACACCCCGTGGTCCTTGTGGTTCTCCACCCTTTCGCTCTATCTTGAGTTCTCAAATGTTCCTTACAAAAAAAAAAAACAAAGCAATTCTCAAAAAGCATGACATTGCAGCTTTCAAGCAGCTGAAGCTAAGGACAAGTCCATGCTAGGGAACACCAACATCAGTATAACAATGAAGTTATCACTTGACTCCATGAGCTCACTGCCCCTCCTGAGTCAGAAGCCTAGAGACACCTGATACACCGTCTTTGCAGAACTGACTCACACCAACATCAGAAACATCCATCAGAAACATCCATCACTAGAGTCAATCATGGTAGACTGACTCTAGATCTGGATGTGGTATCCGGCACCTCAAAGTGGATCATGAAAAAACATACCTGCACCACCACCACAGTCTTGGGCATCTATTAGTGTTTACAACACATTTACGACCTTTTAATACAACCCAGACATTAAGAACTTGTGAAAATCCCAACTATGCACATCAAAACACAAACTACAGAGATGGGACCAGAATGAGAGAGGGGTTTGGCTCACAGTGATTCTTGTGTTTGGAAAAGGAAAGGCTGTGGGATGAAGAGGCTTTGGGATGGGAGCCCATGTTGACTGTGACAGACAGGCCTTCTGGCTCAGCGAGAGATGCAGCCATCTGTCCTAGCAAAGGGTTAATCCACAAACAGCCAGCCATCGTTCCAGCATTTCCTTACCAAAAAACACCCGATTCCTCCTCGCATCCAAATCAAACCTTAACAACTCCATAATCAGCCTGCTCTAGCATACAGAGCCTTGTACGGTGGTATGATAAGACCTTTCAGACCGATTAGAACCCACATAGACCCAGATGCTAACACCATGTTCCATTTAAAACACTGTAGAACTACGTGTATTCCCAATCTATGCCAAATTATAGCGAGCACTGGAACTTTCTTCTGCTCAACTACCATTTGAATGCAAATATAAAACATTTGAATACTTTCAGACGTGCGGAGGGTGGAGGGAAGAGAGAGAAGACACGGAGCACAGACCTGTAGGCTACAGAAAACTCAATTAACCAGAAAGCTGGCTGAAATGCAGTACAGACACAAAGATGCAGCTCTTTATCCCAGTGAATGCACATTCTCTAAAGGCAGGGGGAAAAATACTAAACGGTGAAAGAAGGAAAGATTGAGTGCAAGCTGGCTGCAGAGAGGCAGTGTAGAGGGATTGAGGAGGGGTTGAAGGATGCCGACATCCTTGAATCCATCCTGATCGCTTGCCACCCAGCGGCAACACAGACATAATGGCCTCCAATATGTCAGTGATCACGGTTTAACTCGGAGCAACGGCACCTCGATCTAAACACACACACACACACACACACACACACCCCAATGAGTCCTCACTCCATGCCTCCATGGCTGGGTTGTACACCAAAGACACGGTCTGACGTGCACACCTCACGTCTCGTGTCCGTTTGCATCCACCACGACATTGCTTTCAGCTTCTTACACACCCCTTCCTTCCTTCCTCCATCCATCAGTCAATCTCTATTACGCTCTTTATTATTCCCGACTCCCCACCCCCACCCATCAGACCCCGGAAGCCAAACTATCACCATCATCGCCACCGAATAGGAAGGAAATCAAGTCTGCGCAAATACCTTCAAAAATCTCAGATATCCGAACGCCGGAGAGAATCTAAGGGAAGAAATGGATCGAATCCAGCAATTATCTCCTTCTCTCGAGAGCATCGGGCGCTCTGATCGCAGCTAGCACTGCCCAGTCTGTCCCTCCTCCTCCCTTTCTTTCCTCTCTCTCTTTCGCTCTCCCTCTCCTCCGAGCCAGTCGGCCAGTCCAGCGCTGAAGCTTAGCCAATGTGAGAGACTCGCACAGCAAACACCGTCTGACAGAGAGAAGCTCGCTCACCCACATTCGCCCGCCCACTTCTCTCCCGCTCTCGCTCGCTCTCTCTCTCTCTCGTCCCCCACCTCTCTCTCAGACACACATGCTCCCTCTGCAAGCAAGACGTTCTCATAAATCTCTGTCTCACACACGCGAGGCATGTGACCAACCGAATAGGCAGTCAGCAGTCGGAGAGGGAAAACGGTGGACCATAACAAACATTTCAAGGAGACGGAGAAGACTAAAGGCGTGCTGCGCGTATAAAACCCTTCCTTTGTTTTCCTTTAAGCTAGCCAGACCAGGGCAGTGGAGCATGTCCCAGAGGCGTGTCGTACTCATAACGTTCCATCAATACAAACCTGTTAACTTATAATTATACTACAAACCTATTATCGTTATTTTAGACCACAGCACAGCTGAATTCTCGATTCTGACAGCTTAGAACATGTTCCATTTCCTACAGCAGCAGTTCTCACAGTAGTTTATATGAATGCAATACCTATCGTTTCTATGGTGACGACTTACACAGGAACCCGTGTAGCGGATGTCTAATAAAATCAGGCAAAGAAAACATAGAACCCTTGATAGGAGATGTTTATTTAGCATTTATGGAAGGAGTCTCCAGTGTCAGGGATTCGCAACCTTCGGTAAGACACTGGAAAGTCTTCAATTATTGCTATCCCCCCCCCTCCCCCCTCAGTAACATGTCTTATTGCCTGTGGTATAAGGGGAATGAAGCACTCCGGGACATGCTTTTATAGGAAAATGATCAACTTCATAGTGGTAACAGTATTGTCATTATTATTAACAATTTCCTATAACAGCATGTCTTTAAGTGGTTCATTCCTTACTTATCACCCTGGGATTCAGACTTGCTGCTGTGTAGCCCATGTCCTTGATAATTCTGTCGATACTGGGCTCCACTAGATGGTTCGCTAGATTGTTAAAGAACCATCTTAGTACTAGCAATTATGGCAGCGGTCGCTCAACGGTTAAAGGCGCCGGCTTACTGATCAGAAGGTCAGGGGTTCAAGCCACAGCACCGCCAAGGTGCCACTATTGGACCCTTGAGCAAAGTCCTTAACCTTCCCTGCTCCAGGAGCGCTGTATCACGGCTGACTCTGACCCCAACTCCCTAACAAGCTGGGATATGCGAAGAAAAGAATTTCACTGTGCTATAATGTATATGGGACCAATAAAGGCTTCTTCTTCTGTGAGGCTACATACATACTCATAAATGTCTTTGGGTGTGCGCACACACACACATATACATATATATATATATATATTCATTCCCATCTGTGATGTGCCTTTTAAAAGTTACATCACATACATATCAATAATACAGTGTGTGCTTTAAATTCTACTTAGAAATCGACTGATTTAATTAGACTACATAAAACTGGTGCACAATGTACTTAGTACTGACTACTGAGACAGGCACGGTTCACTTCCTCGGTCTGTCTTCAAACACAACCCGGAGAAACTAGGCCGCAGGTAGCTACTCGAGTGTGGTGTATCCCCCGGCTTCTGCCTGGCCTGCTATTTTTGGGGTGTGAATTATGATTCATCGGTTACCACTGCACAGAGCCGGCGCCAAACCTGGGGCTCACCTCGAGACTTTATATATAAGATGTTCAACTTTTGACCTGCATGCGATATTATCATCGCGGAGATCGCATGATAGCGATGACGTGACCACATACTCGACATGTTCTTTGTTCTAGTATTCCGACCAATTAGAATCGAGAATTCGTCAGAGCTGAGGCATAATAAAAGGCAGAAAATTAATTATTCATAGGAAGAAAAAAAAAAAGAAAGAAAGAAAGAAAGAAAGAAAGAAGGTGAACCATAAATAAACTCTTACTGAAATCAAACTCCACTTAGCATTGCTAATGTTAGCAACACTCTTGTCAGGATGCTTTTTTTTTTTTTTTTTTTTAAAACATCTCTGCTACTGATCATCTTCGAAAGCTTCCGGAGATGCAGATGTGTCAGCACTGTCTCGGACGGTGTGTTATTGATCAGCGTCAGTGTGAATGCAGGTCACACTCAGGGAAGATAAATGACCGTGACGATGTGTAGGTGTGAATTTTGGGGTTTAGGCACTGATCCGAGGCCAGTTCCTCAAGCTAGTTTTTTTTTTTTTTTTTTTTTTTTTAAATGGTGCAAATTCGGACACAGTGCAAACCCCCTCCCGTCTGGTTCTGACCCATGACCCCTCCGGCGCAGGGCGACGAGATGAACAGGGTGGTGTTTAAAGACACATTCTTCTTCTTTTGTTCTCTTAAGCTCTTGTGCCAAAGAGATGCTAACTCTCAGGCTGAAGAAGTTTTTCTGGCTGCTTTTCACTTGCAAATTAAATTGGGAGTGGGATTTAGAGTGTGTGTGTGTGTGTGTGTGTGTGTGAGAGAGAGAGAGAAAGACTGACGGATCCAAAATGATGAAGCACTACAAGGAATAAAATGTAAAAACATCCCAATGTTACTTGGGTTGAACATTTCCTGCAGTCGAAACCCCTTGAAGCTAGCAGATGTTCAAATATTAGGAAAATTAGATCGTTAATCACCGCCGTATTTATTGATCGGATTAACTTTTTAATCCTGAACTTTCCTTCCACGGCGAGCCGAAACGGTTACGCTGCCTTTAAAGATGATTATTAAAGAAGAATCGTGTTGTATAGTTCTGAAGTTAACAGCAAAAGTATGTGGACACCTGACCATCACACCCATACGTGATTCTTCCTCGAACTGTTGCTACAAGGTTAAAAGCACGGACCTGTCTAGGACATCTTCGTATGCTGTAGCTTTACAATTTCCCTTCGCTAGAACGAAGAGGCCCGAACCTGTTCCAGCATGACGATGGTAAATTTGGACTGGAAGAACTCAACCCCACTGAACACCTTTGGGATGAACTGGAACACCGACTGCACAAATCCCCACAGCCATGCTCCGAAATCTAGTGGAAAGCCTTCTCGGAAGACTGGAGGTTATTATAACAGCATTTGTCACATAATTAAATGGTCTAAAAAGCTAAAAAAAAAAATAATAATAATAAAAATAATTTTAAAAAACATTGTCTGAAGGGTGTGTATATCCGACAGTGTCCTTGTAAAACTTATTCATTCACCGATCAGATAAGTCCAACACGACTACCGAAGTGCACGTAGAAATCGCAAAGATCACCCAAGCACGGAGAAAACACAGAGCCGGCACGCATAACATTTATGCAAATTATCGTGCAAATAGTTTCAATTATTTTGTGCGCCCCTAGTGGTGCAACAGAAAATCAACGGGAGATCACAAGCTCAAATCCTGACGATGCCAAGGGAGAAAAATCGGTCGTACGCGGTCATTCGCAGCGACACTGGCCTAGCGTGCGCGTTCGTGAGCTCATGTATGCGGAAGATGGCTGACAGCGCTTTCCTCCGTGTGTGTTACGCTGCCCTATGATATAGGAGAGGTGGTAGGTGACCAAATTGGGGTGAAAATGGAGGGAGGGGGAATGCATATACACACACAAAAAAAAATATGTCCCTCTCCTGCGGTTCTGGATGTACAACAAGGAGCCAAATATAGACCTAATTCTGAAGAGATGTAGGCTTTTTTCTCTGCATTAATTTTAATAGCCCTAACATGCATCCACCCACCTACATATGGCGCGTATAGTTTATCTGTATTTACTCGTGCTCGCAATAAAATGATTATTAAACTATGCTTAGCACATCGTGTGGGGGAAAAAAAATACCGTATTTCTCATAATAGATGGTTTATAATAAGCAAGTTGTTTGAACGAGTGTGCTAAGCAGAACCAGGGTGTGTAAAATTACACACACACACAACAAAATATATCACACGCTCTGACTGTTTCTCAATCTAGATTTGAAATGCTGTTGTTGAGCCATGCCGGACAGATTCTAGGTGTCGTTACACTCCGCCTGTCGATGCAGTTGACTCCCTGTCGGGAACGTGCTGTTACACACCTAACCTGCGAACAGGAAATGAATAGCGACTAGCAGCAGACTGCTGATTAGCATGCTAATCAGAGACAACAAGCGAGCAGGGTGGGTTTCTCCACCCACCCCCGCCCTCCTCCCCCGCCCTCCTCCCCCTAGCTCTGGTGTGAACCACAGCTGCTAGACATGGCATGCTAATGCTAACTAACGCTAACAGGCTAGGCTATTCCTGACAGAGGAACAGCCACTGGTTAACCGAATCAAAATTTCACGACTTTTGAATCACCCTGAAATATGTCGTGTACAATTTCAAACGAATTTTATCTATAAGTGACCTGTTTGGGTTTTTTTTAACGCTAACATAGACTTACATTTGTCTCTCTATAGCTCGCCCGTGTGCTAAAGTCACTGTTCAGAACAATTACAAACAAAAAAAAAAATACCAAAGAGACGACTTTAGCATTACGTTCGGTATGACTGTGGGAAAATCTTTTGGTTAAACGTTAACAGAGCTGACGCTAGCACCGACAAAATGCAACTGTTTTGAGTATCAGCCTCTTCTCAGTAGATCTAGGTAAAACAGAGATATTAAAAAAAATAAATAAATGTAGGTCAGGTCACTGTTGGGAGAAACGATCTAGATACTTTAACGCGTGTTTGATGTGAGTTGATTCGAAAAAAAAGGCTAAAAATGTGCAATATCGGTGGCTCACCGTTATATTTTTCCAGTATCACAGTAATATTGGTAAAACAGGAAGGCTATATGATTCATTTGCTCACTCCCCAGGTGTTTCTCATGACTGCATGGAAAGCTAGTGTAAACATTTCCATAGCGCAATGAAACAGATGGAGGGAAAAAAAAAAATGGAAAAAACAATTATTTGAATCATTTGTGTGTGCAAACTGATTCATCTGAGTCACTTAAAAAAAAACAACCAAGAGTCGCTGAAAAATGATTCGGAGAAATGAATCACACAAAGCTACATGTCAAGTACTGATTGTTTCTAAGCATCACTCTGTGTGTAGGTCTGTTGATATTGCAATGCACAGAGCTAACAGAGTACGTGCGCACGCACGCACACACACACACACACACACACACACACACACACACACACACACAAAGCACCAGCACTGCTGGGTTTGATTTGCTCTTGCCGCTCAGCCACAGAGCACTATTGTTCAGGTGACATCTGGAGCTGATCACGGCTCACACACCCTGCCCCTTTGCCATTCCATCACACACACACACGTGCGCGCTTCCACACATACACACCCATGCAGGAATAACGACGCCTGGGCCCTAATAGAACTACACACAATAGCCACGAGATAAATTGGATTGATGCAAAGGAAAAAAAAGCCACGACACAACACCATCTGTCTTTCAGCCTTTCGTATGACTCTAGCGCTCTGTCTATCCCTTCATCAACCCAACCCCCCATCCACCTCACGCCCAGTCACCCCACCAGATCCCCCTCCCAGACCACGGCCATGCCTTTAGCCTATATTCCAGACACAGAGGTCCTGCTTTCGCTCGCACGAATTAACCGCATTTCATTATGGCGGGGGGGGGGGGGGGGGGAGAAGCAGGAAAATGAAACTTGCCTCTGTGCAGAGAAAGATGGAGGCTTTGCTAAAGACGGAGTATTAATCCGGTGTGCTGGAGACGGAGCAGCGGCAACCTGAGTGGCGAGACATGCGACTGCTGCTGAGAGTCGAGAGAGAGAGAGAGAGAGGAGGAGGAGGGAGGAGACAGCCAGAGGAAGGGTTTCAGAGGTGAAGGCTGTACTGTCGTGATGCTCAACTGACCAACTAGCTAAGAGAAGACCTGCTGCTCCCAACACACACACACACACACACCCCGCACACAGAAACTATATACTGTATACTAGTGGACAAAATAAGTTTCATAGCATTGCTCTCATTTGTGCTCATAGGGACCCTACGGAGTGGATGAGCACCTGTTCACATCCCATAATGAACACCAGAGAAAAGGGGAAGAAAGAATGACAGGAAAACAGCAGCTAAGCACAAGCCAATGGAGAAAACACTCACACACACACACACACACAGGATTAAAAAAATGAAAGAGAAAAAGAGCAAAAAGAGAAGGCGAGAAATAGAGTGTATTCGTGGCAACCATCTTGTTTCTCACACACAAACAGCTGCTCTTTCTTAAAGGGACAGCGCCATATATATGTATTTTTTTTTTTTTAAATCGCCACCACTTCTCTGTTTGGGTATGAATATCACCTATCCACTTCATGAATCTGTTCTGAAGCCTGAATGTCACCATGATCGAACCCGAGGCAGAATATTTACTCTTTTTTTTTTTTTTTTCTCATTACGCAAAACTTGCTGAAAAAGTTCAAGTTTAGAACAGATCGAAGATAAAAATGTTCTCACACAGCAGTGAGAGTTGACCTGCTCCAGGGTCACGCATCCTAATCGTCACCCTTGGCCTGCTGCCGTCCCCCTCCTCTCTCTCACACACACAGCCACTGGCCACCTGGCAAGGCGACTCATGGCTCAGGCCATCAGGAAACAAAGAGGCAGCTGCACCCAAATGCACACTCATACTTCCCCATGAGTGACCCTCAAACACGCACGCACGCACACACACACACACACAGCTGTCCGAGATTGCCAGATACAGGACCAATATCTTTCATTTCTTACATTAAGAGGCCTGACCCTTCAGGATCAGTGTTTCCTCGTTTACACTCCTGTATAGCTGACTCTAAATCAGCCAGGATTCCTGTACATTTAAAGCCCAGATTTAAGGTTTGGAGTGACAGATTGGATTTTCTGATCACCCATGAGCCCATGTTTCCCATCAAGCTTGCCCAGCTGTCTCCTGTCCATCAATCACATGCAGGTTATCCGATCAGTTGAAAGAGCGAGTGCTTTTGTTCATAGTGCTGCACACTGGTGGTGGTGGCCGGGGGTGGGGGGGGGCAGATGGGAGTGTCCTGGAATCCTTTTATGAGCTCGGACACGCCCTTACAACATACGAGTAGCACACGGACCTCAAAGTTCGTTTTGAGAAGAAAAAAAAATTATATTCAAATAACACTGTGAAAATACACGTGCATATTTAAGTTTTAATGATTTCCTTCTTCATACTCTGAAGACGCTCATGCATGCACACAACAACATTCCCATCTATGGCCTGGAAGACACACCCGTTCATTTTCATATAAGCTCTCAAAGACGCACTCAAACTTCATGAACTCAGACATACCCACGTTTCCATATATCGACTCAATGACACACTTACATCTCTGCGTACAGTATAAATTAAGACATGCCCACATTTCCTTATTTAAACACAGACACACCCACATTTCTGCAGCTGAACTTCAATAAGCCCGTATTTCCATATATGATCTGAGACACACCCATATCTCCATATTTAAACACAAAGACACACCCACATTTCCTTTTATAAACTAAAAGACGCACCCACATTTCCGCATATGAATTTGAATAAGCCCGTAGTTCAATATAGGAGCTCAAAGATACACCCACATTTCCTGCATCTGAATTTAGACACGCCCACATTTCTATATGTAAATTCGTATACAACCACATTTCCACACGTAACTCAAAGACACGCCCACATTCCTGTATACGAACCCAAAGACATTTTCATACATAAACTCAGTGATGGCATATTTTCCAATATGAACTCGTATATGCACGTGAACTTGGACACGCCCACTTTTCTACATACTGTAGATATATCGGTAGTCGCAATCGTCTACTAATCGGTGCACGATACATGCTGTTAAGGATCGGTGCATCCTTATCATCGACTGAATCAAATGGACTGAATCATCAACTTGAATCAAATCGGTGAATCTTTAATCTGGGAGAAAATAAAATGGCAAGAGAATTTCTCATAAATATGCACAGCTGAATCCTAGACACACTGGGAGACAATCTAGAAGTATCAAGTGGATCGAAATTCCACATGGAAAAAAGTTACTGATGGACTGAATATAAAGTGAAGAGAACCGCTGTCAGATCTACAGATCAACACACACTTGGTATATGATAACAAATCACTGAACCTCTTAAAAGAACATGGCTGCCACCCTCTCAAATACTGTGTGAATTCCACAGCATGTCATCAGTGAGAACACACACACACACACACACACACACACACACACACACACACACACACACAGAAGCCTTCGTTCGTTATTACACCTATAACAAATCACTAATACAAATCATGGCAAAATTTTGTTGGCATAAAGTTTGTTCAGTTTCTGGGTGAACAGACAGAACTAAAGATGAAAGAAGAAGAAGAAGAAGAAGATGAAAGAAGAAGAAAGAAGATCAAGATGAAAGAAGAAGGAAGAACCAGAAGGAAAAAGAGGGAAGATGAAGGAAGAAGAAGAGGAAGAAGATGAAAGAAGAAGAAAGAAGATCAAGATAAAAGATGAAGGAGGAACCAGAAGGAAAAAGAGGGAAGATGAAGGAAGAAGAAGAAATGAAAGAATGAAGATGAAAAAAAAGAGGAAGAAGAAGGAGGAAGAACAAGAAGGAAGAAGATGAAGGAAAAAGAAGAAAAGATGAAAGAAGAAGAAGAAGGAAGAAGATGGAAAAAGAAGAAAAGATGAAAGAAATGAAAGAAGAAGAAGATAAAAAAAAGAAGAAGGAAGAACAAGAAGGTAGAAGATGGAAGATGAAGGAAGAAGAAGAAAAGATGAAGGAAGAAGAAGAAAAGATGAAAGAAGAAGAAGGTAGAAGATGGAAGTTGAAGGAAGAAGAAAAGATGAAAGAAGAAGAAGAAGAAGAAGAAAAGATGAAAGAAGAAGAAGAAGGAAGAAGAAGAAAAGATGAAAGAAATGTAAGAAGAAGAAGAAGGAAGAAGATGGAAGATGAAAGAAGAAGAAGAAAAGATGAAAGAAGAAGAAGAAGGTAGAAGATGGAAGATGAAGGAAGAAGCAAAGATGAAAGAAGAAGGAAGAAGATGGAAGATGAAGGAAGAAGAAGAAAAGATGAAAGAAGAAGAAGAAGGAAGAAGAAGAAAAGATGAAAAATGTAAGAAGAAGAAGAAGAAGGAAGAAGATGGAAGATGAAGGAAGAAGAAGAAAAGATGAAAGAAGAAGAAGAAGGAAGAAGAAGAAAAGATGAAAAATGTAAGAAGAAGAAGAAGAAGGAAGAAGATGGAAGATGAAGGAAGAAGAAGAAAAGATGAAAGAAGAAGGAGAAGGAAGAAGAAGAAAAGATGAAAGAAATGTAAGAAGAAGAAGAAGAAGGAAGAAGATGGAAGATGAAGGAAGAAGAAGAAAAGATGAAAGAAGAAGAAGAAGAAGAAGAAGAAGGAAGAAGATGAAAGATGAAGAAAAGATGAAAGAAATGAAAAAAGGAAGAAGATGAAAGAAAAAGAAGGAAGAAGAAGAAGAGGAGGAGGAGGAGGAGGAGGAGGAGAACTCACAAGGCACAGCATGGCGGTAGAGGTTATCCCGTATGGTCTGCTGGAGCTTGTGGTCTTCTGAAGACTTCTGAAACCTCTGGCTCAGGTACTGCTTGAGGTCCTTATTCAGCTTATTCCCTGAGGAGCACAGGGAGAAACAGGATGATTCAGGGTGCTGTCATTTTAAAGCTTCTTCAGCACACTGTACTTAACGTCGGTTTCTTTCCCACCAGTAGAGCACCGAATCAGGTTACGTCATTACATCCCGTTAACAAGCTTCCTGAAGAGAGTTTTATTCTACGTTTATTGATTTGGCAGCTGCTTTTATTCTCGGTGACTTGGCAGAATGTAGTCGAGGAGCAGTCCGTGATGCATAAGCTTCAAGCTTCAAGATCCTACAAGCATAAGCTTCCACTAACTGACCAACAACAAGTGCAAGATAGTTGCAGGAAAAACTGAAAGTCTCGCATGCGCTTGTGTACGGATAAACAGAGAGAGCTGCCGATCTACAGCGACAGGAGGAGGAGCAACCGGTAAAGACGCAATGATGAGGCTGAGCAAAGTTTAACTTTATGCAAATGAGAAGCAAAGCGATGTGATGATGAGCAGGAATGGGAGAGAGTGTGGTATTTTTTCCCCCCCAAATGTCAGTCCCACTCCAAAAACACGATACATTAATAGCTGGGGGGTGGGGGTGGGGAGGGGGGTGGGGGGTGTAAACTTTTGAACAGGATGATCGGTGTAAATTGCTGCTGTTTTCTCTTCTGAGAAACACGTAAACATCCTGACATGTACTAAATGAGAAATAATAAGGTTTTCGAATAAAATAAACACCGATCGTCTTGTTAAAAAGTTTACACCCCCCTGGCGCTTGACGCTTTCTTGAGCATCAGTGAACGTTTGCACCGTATGTGATAGTCGTGTACGAGTCCCTCGGTCGTCCTCGGTGTGAAAAGATGGATCTCGACATCTTATAGTCACGGTTGGAAAGGGCTCAAATACGAAAAGATGCTGGAAGAGTAAAGAATGTGAAGGACCTGGAGGATTTTTCTGAAGAACAGTGGGCAGTATAACTGCTCAGGACAAACAAGGGACTCGTGAAGAACTCCCACAAAACATAAACACATCATGTTGATCATCCAGGTAACGACACGCAGTATTAATAATCACGCGTATGTCAATTTATGAGCTAAAAACTGACTGATGTCTGTCTTAGAGGGCCAGATGATCATGCGAAACCCCGAACGAATGAAGTGATTCAGAAGGAATCATTTAACTGAACAGAATCAAACGACTCAAAAATGTAAACTCCAGCGGCCAGTAAGGAGAAAAAGCTCCGCAGGTATGAACGCTGGGAACACTGACTACATCAAAAAAAAAAAAAAAAACAACAGCCAATTAGAACACTCAAGACAGAGCTTTTTTTTGCATCGAGACACAGAGAATAGACATAACTACATGCCATCTGTTTGAAACAGGGAAGTGTATTCGGTAGCGCTGGTGTTGGGACACGATCCGTCTGAGACGGACGACGGGCGTGACTGATGATGGAAAGTCTCTGTAACCGAGGCTCATCATTTCCACTTAACGTTTACCAACAGCTCATCGAATTAGCAGCACTGAACGAAGCCGTATTTTGTATTAACTCGCCTCTCACGAGACTTCAAGCTGCACTGAATCCGTTACCATAGAAACAAGCTAGGCTTATCAGCGGGCTGACTGTACTCTTGTTTGAAGATGTGGAGTCTTTAATCAAATGGAAGTAGTTTTTTACATTTTTTTTTAGCTCTTATCAATAAATATTCTATCACACAGGACACTGAACGATTAAATCAAATATTCAAGCAAATCGAATGGTACAAGTTTCTAAATCGTATTTTATCCTAAATAACAATCCTCCCAAATTATGTGTCATAAAGGACTGAATGATAAGGAAATGGTCACCGATACCAATTTTAAGGAGCTAAAAATATCTTCTAATATGAATTTTACCCAAATATTAAGCGGACACTGATGTATTTAGTTAATTGTTTACATTTAGCTCTATTTCATTTGGCTGAAGCTTGTATGCAGTGGGACGTACTACGTGATACTGAGCAGTTGAGGGATAAGAGCCTTGCTCAGAAGGTGCTGGAGAAGGAAACGTGCATGTAACATTGATGGAAGGAGTCTCCGGTGTCAGCGTAATGGGACAAGCTATGGGTTTGTAGCTTATCTTTTTTATTAAAACTTCTAGAGAAGGTGAGCAAATGACCGTTTATAGCGGCTATAACGTAAGTGAGAACGGAATAAAAACAAAAACATTGGAACGGTCAGCAAATTGCTGTGGCGTAAGATGAAGAAAACACTTTGGGACATCATGATGTAGTTTTTATAAAAAGTATGCCAGCTCAGAAATATGTGAAGGGCATGCCTTTCATCCATATATGGACTATTTAAAGACACGCCCACAACTCCACAGTTTAAAGTCATGCCCACAACTCCGCAGTCCAAAGACACGCCCACCTGTCTGCATTCTAAAGTTCACACCCACAACTCTGCAGTCCAAAGACACGCCCACAACTCCACAGTCCAAAGACACGCCCACAACTCCACAGTTTAAAGTCATGCCCACAACTCCGCAGTCCAAAGACACGCCCACAACTCCGCAGTCCAAAGACACGCCCACCTGTCTGCATTCTAAAGTTCACACCCACAACTCTGCAGTCCAAAGACATGCCCACAACTCCACAGTCCAAAGACACGCCCACAACTCCACAGTTTAAAGTCATGCCCACAACTCCACAGTCCAAAGACACGCCCACAACTCCGCAGTTCAAAGACACGCCCACCTGTCTGCATTCTAAAGTTCACACCCACAACTCTGCAGTCTAAAGACACGCCCACAACTCCGCAGTCCAAAGACACGCCCACAACTCCGCAGTCCAGACACGCCCACCTGTCTGCATTCTAAAGTTCACGCCCATCAGTCTGTAGTCTAAAGACACCTCCACCTGTTTGCTGTCTAAAGACACGCCCTCCTCTGTAAAACAGTCACACCCTAATTTGAAAGGAACCCTACGCCCATAGAGATGAGAATTCAATAGCCATGAATGGGAAACGAATGACAGTTTTTAACACCTAGTACTACACTTTCTTTCACACTCATGCCATTACCTGGCAGTGTGTGTGTGTGTGTGTGTGCGTCTGTGTGTCACCGAGTAAGCTACACCATAGCAGGCCATGTGAAGAATTTCCCACCCTCAGCTCGACCATCTGCTTCTAAGACACTGATCGCTCACCCAGCGAAGAGACGCCGACGGCCAAATGGTGTTTATGTGTTAATGCCAATCCCCTGGGTGCTCACTCCAACGCCAGCGCGCTTATTAACACACACAACACGCCTCAGACTGGAACAGGCAGGAGCTGAAATAAAGGCTCGGTTACAGACGGGAATGTGGAGCAGCCGTCCTGCTGAGACGGAGCTCCTTGATTTATGTGAAAAATATTAAAGAATGTTTTTTTTTTTCTCCTGTACAGATTAAATTCGAGCTCGCTGCTGGTGGTCAGTCAAACTAGTACGTTAGAACACACTAGAGCCCCAAATAAAGTTTTCGTAACTTGGAAGCACTTAACATCTAGTAGAACGTGGGTGTGGAATGGACTCCAAAGCTTTGGAGCGACAGGAATCAAGGAATCCACTGCTTGGGATCGACTCCCAGCACCTTCGAGGTGATCGGTCAGCAGGAGGGCGAATTGATTGCCAACGCCGAACTGGAGAGCAGAGGGACATTCCTGCTTGTAACAGCTTCATCTACCATTCTTTACCACTTTGAAAAGGAAATTACATCAGATCTCGGTGCCCTCTGGGTAATTCGGTCTACGGTCACGATGCCTTCATCTCCCGGCCTTCTGCCGACTCATCTAACACACTTCCTTTAATCTGATAGCATAATGGAATGGTGACAGGGTTTTGTCTAAAAGCAGCCAGCCAGGGCAAGTCGACAAGGAAGTGTTGAAAATTGTATTAGCACGCTGGGTACGAGTAATCCGTCTCACGAAATCCACTCCGCAAACGATCTGCAGGGTGGAACTGCGTCTCGGATCAACACGAGGTCTGCTGGTGCGAAGGCAAAGGAGGCTGTTGCCATGGCAACACCGAGAGCCGGATCAGTAGTAAACAACCCTGCAGGCCTTAAACCAGACGACGGAGGCTTCGGTGTCGGCTTCTTTATTTCCTTCCGCTGGCTCGTGATTCACGCGCCGGCTCTTCGGTTTAGCGCTGGGCTACCCGCAGGTATAAAAAGTCATCGGAACGCTCTGACCTCAAAACGCGTCATTCGGTCTTTACATACAAATCAAATATGTCTATAACTATAATCGGAATCCAAATCACGTTCGGTTCCGCCTTCGGAGACGAGGCCACGCCGACCCGAGTCCGAACGCCTCAGAAGCCACGTGAGCCGATCTGCTTACGTTGAGTTTTTGGAAACGGTGCAACGAACTACCACCAAGCTTCCGTTACTGTTAACCTCGGAGCTTCCGTGGACGACTAAAAGAAGCGCATTTCAGACACAGAACGTAGCTATAAACGGCTAAAAAGTACGACGTGTTATTATTGAATAAACACAAAATTGTAATCCTTGGCGAGTTTCTGTGGCGTACAACTCTTCGTGAAGTGCTGCTGTTGGAAACACACTGAAGGTCATGCTGCGAGAGGACAATAATCAATGTCCGGGTGGTAACAGTAACCCTTAAATCACACCGCCCTGTCGCTGATTATTTTCCCATCACTGCGTGACTTCAGATGTGTTACTCCTCATTTATCTGATAGTCGCTGCCTAATAAACGTAAAATAGTCCCGGTTTGATTTCAGCTATTTTATTTGGAGTGATTTGAGGCCTGTAGGCTAAACCCGTCAGCCTGGGAAAGCTTCTCTCCAACTGAATGATGAACTAGTGTAGATAACCAACTGTGTGTGTGTGTGTACGTGGTTTGAAGTCTGAAAATGCTATAAATTCAACGTTCAGACGCCGAGTGTCTCCAGACGTCAGCTGGAATATGATACAGGCCAGGATGAAGACTCAATCACAGCCTGGACAGTGCGATTCCTGGATCAGTCGAGCCGTCTTCCTATAAAAGGACTATTTCCAGTGTGTGTGTGTGTGTGTGTGTGTGTGTGTTCATTTCATCTCCGTCCTGGCAGCTGATATCTTTTCTTACGCCTTTGGAAAAAAAAAAAATAATAAAAAATTGAAAGCAGATTAGCGAGACGCTGGCCTCGTTTTCCACTGAATAAACCTCGCAGTAGTGAATGCACTCTGGATGCACTCTGTCCTACTGTACGTGTGTGAAATCAGGCCCAAAGAGAGAGAGAGAGAGAGAGAGAGAGAGAGAGAGAGAGAGAGAATTATTAGCTCTCCAGCTCGGAGTGTGTGGGAGTGAAAAGGATTTGCTGGAAGTATGTTATATATAGGGATGCATTGATGTGATTTTCATGATGAAACGCAAAAAAAAAAAAAAAAAAAAAAAAAAAAGTCTTTACTTTTTAATTTTTCCAATCCGGTGTCGATATCTACGGAAAGCTCGTCCGGGTGGTGTGTTCAGAAACCCGCGTACAGACGTGCATATACGCAGAAATGCAGAGAACCATGAAGATTCTGAAGTTTGAGGGCAGAAAAGTGTAGAAAAGATCTGGGAGGTTCTGTGGCCTATGGGCGGAGCCTCTGAGGCTGAGACTATGGTGTTATAACATAGTGGTAGTGGTGCTGGGTTTTTTTTTTTAAATTTTTTTTTACTTCAATAAACAATAAAATTGTGTGATTTAACCCTTTTACCTCAAATATTTGATTGACAGCCAGCATATAGCTGAGAACCTCAGTTTTACTTAATCACAAGCTGTCCCTAATTTTACTTTCCAACAACATTTTATAAACTGTATGTGTGTGTGTGTGTGTGTGTGTGTGTACAAGCCTCAAGGAGGTACAGAATGTATGCGTTATATATAAATATATATAGCGCCGGTATGTGTGTATAGCACAGCTGCTGTACTGAACACACACACACTTTACAAGAAAATCATTTACTCCTGCATTGCTTTCAGCAATTCCTCCTCATCCACACACACACACACACACACACAGCAAGCAAAGCGTGTGTGCTTGTCTCTCTCTGGGCCTAATTACCTGCGTACAGTAGAACGGTGTGTTCAGTATTACTGCCGTTTATACCACCCTCCTAGCAGTCCTGCAGAAAACCCTCTAGAGTCCTAAACACACCGCGGCGCACTACCAAGTGCGCTTCAGTTCTCACAAACGCAGCAGAACAGCAGCCCGCAGTCCTCAAAATAGCCCAAAAGAGTCATCCTCCGAGTGGAAGAACTGCGAGTTGCTGCTTTTTAATACATCTATATAGTTTTGTTTTTTTTTTTTTTTACTTGTATAACTTTGCAACCGCTTGAGATGTCAACACACTGTTAAATTAAACAGCAGGCTGAAGTGAGTTAACGCGCACCAGAAGCTTCCGCGGCTGAAACGAGCTCTTCGTGACGTCTGACGTCACACGAGCCGATTTTTAATAATTGCAACTTTTTATGTCAGTCAGATGATGAATGACGTCTTCCACCACAACGTCAGCCAATCAGAGCGCTAAATAAACCATGCAGCAGATCCAATCGCAGGGTGACTGCGGTCGTCAACGCGTCGTTTCCCTTCCTAAACCTCAGTACGGAGCAGTGGACTCAACTAGCAGTTTATAAAGTGGTTTATGGAACAAGTAACTCAATGTCATTTTTGTTCTGAACGTTCTTCTTGTTTATGAAGTGACTGGATTTCTTCTTCTTTTTTTATTTAAATAGAGGAGTTTGGCAAAAAGTCAGGAACTTATGTCTGTTCCTGGCATGATGTAGTTTGGTGAACTAGCTAGTTTAGTAGTAGCAGTAGTATTATTACTAGCATAGTGGTAGTTGTAGTATTATTATTAGTATAGTAAAAGTAGTAGCAGTATTTGCAGCATTATTATTAGTGTAATAGAAGTATTTGTAATAGTAGAAGTTGTAGTAGCAGTAGTAGTAATGGTAGTTGCACTAGCAGTAGCAGTAGTACTAGTAGTAGTAACAGCAGCAGCATTAGCAGTAGTAGCAGTAGTAGTAGTAATAGTAGTTGCACTAGCAGTAGTTTAAGAAGCAGTAGTAGTAATGGTAGCTGCACTAGCAGTAGTAGTAGTAGTTGCACTAGCAACAGCAGTAGTAGCAGCAGCAGCATTAGCAGTAATAGTAGTAGTAGTAGTAATAGTAGTTGCACTAGCAGTAGTAGCAGTTTAAGAAGCAGTAGTAGTAATGGTAGCTGCACTAGCAGTAGTAGCGGTAGTAGTAATGGTAGTTGCACTAGCAGTAGTAGTAGTAGTTTAAGAAGTAGTAGTAGTAATGGTAGCTGCACTAGCAGTAGTAGCGGTAGTAGTAATGGTAGTTGCACTAGCAGTAGTAGTAGTAGTTTAAGAAGCAGTAGTAGTAATGGTAGCTGCACTAGCAGTAGTAGCGGTAGTAGTAGTAGTTGCACTAGCAACAGTAGTAGTTGCACTAGCAACAGTAGTAGTAGTAGTAGTAGCAGCAGCAGCAGCATTAGCAGTAATAGTAGTAGTAGTAGTTGCACTAGCAGTAGTGGTAGTAGTAGTAATGGTAGCTGCACTAGCAGTAGTAGCGGTAGTAGTAATGGTAGTTGCACTAGCAGTAGTAGTAGTTTAAGAAGCAGTAGTAGTAATGGTAGCTGCACTAGCAGTAGTAGCAGTAGTAGTAGTAGTTGCACTAGCAACAGTAGTAGTAGCAGCAGCAGTAGTAGCAGCAGCAGCATTAGCAGTAATAGTAGTAGTAGCTGCACTAGCAGTAGTGGTAGTAGTTGTAATGGTAGCTGCACTAGCAGTAGTAGTAGTAGTTTAAGAAGTAGTAGTAGTAGTAGTAATGGTAGCTGCACTAGCAGTAGTAGCAGTAGTAGTTGCACTAGCAGTAGTAGCAGTAGTAGTTGCACTAGCAACAGTAGTAGTAACAGCAGCAGCATTAGCAGTAGTAATAGCTGCACTAACAGTAGTAGCAGTAGTAGTAGTTTAAGAAGTAGTAGTAATGGTAGTTGCACTAGCAGTAGTATTTAGTAGTAGCTATAGTCATAGCAGCAGTAGTTAAATTGTAAAAATTTTTTTTTTTACCCTTTTCAGTGTGAAATATATTTTTACATTTATTTTTGTTTATGGCTAATAAATTTTTTTTTTTTTTAAATTAAAAAAAAAAAAGTCATACTGTTTCCGAGGTTCACAAAACCTCAGGGCTACTGAAATTACAAAATGACTTCCACACTGTCCTTTCACGTGCATGTAAAGTTTATTCGTGTTCAATCTGACTGCTCGGGTCTCAAAGGGTTAAAGCAACAGATCTGGCGAAAATGTTTCCATATCTCATAAAGTAAATACACCGTGTATTATGAACAGTAAAAAGTTAAGTAAAAGCCCAGAAAGGCATGAGGTCATTATCACAGCGTTCACACTCTGTGTGCGTTTGTGTAGGAGTACATCACTGCCTTCTGCATGGTCTACATTACAACCAGTCTGCCTCATCACCATGGCAACCCTGCACCAACCAGCTGCTCTGCCCCAGTGTTTGAGTCTGCTGCACCCTACTGGTCGACACGGTGCTTTTATATGCACGCACACACCCCCCCATCACAAGCGCACACGCATACACAAACCTTATATACACAGTCTAATGCTTACACACACACACACCACGTTGACTAACACTCAGATGTAGATACATACATACATATGCACACACACACACATATATACACATTATATATATACATATATATATACACACACAAAATAAAAGGGTGAGTTGCAGATTTTCATGAGTTATGAAACAAACAGGCTTCAGTTCATGAAATACTACAACGCTGAACTATGGCATCACTAACAGGATCGACACTGGTACGTTAATGACAAATGTAGTGCTCCATTTTCTAAGCAGACAAAATTTTCAGAGCGTGTCATACTCCAGAGACATTTATTATCCTTAAAATACTCCGTCTTCTTTCAGTCTTGACCCGGATTTGACCCGGATGGAAAAGCCTAATCGGTGTACTTAAGTTCCACACACAAACCCCACAGCTCGTTCGTACGACATGTGAAGTCGAGTCTCGCTCTCAAATTTATGGCATGACTGGAGCAGCAGGGAAAAAAGAAAAAAAAAAAGAAAAAAAAAAAAAACACACAAAAAAAAAACCCAACAAAAAACGATTCCTCCAGAGAACTCTGAGCAACAGGAGCGAGCGAGGCAGCTACTCTCTCTAGCGGCAGAGGAAATTGTTTACCACTCTGCAGATTGCTTTCATCGATCTGAGGCGTTCTTAGCAGAAATATGCTCCTGAGCATTCGTCTTGGACACGCAGCGCCGTCATCGGCACCATCTCTCACAGACGCGCCGAACTGTCCGAGCATTTGGGTCATCGACGGTTTTTAGATTTGTTGTTCCCGAGAAACGCAGACAAAAAGGGTAAGGACGAGACAGAAGGATATACCCGGAGGACGAGAGACAGACAGCGCTGAGTGGCTACTTCACTTCCTGTGAGGTGGAACAAGACCAGCGCTTCGTATTTGACTTCATCCTGGAAAATCTTTAGCGAAGAGCCAGTCGTGCTGAACATATCCTGATCAATCCGTTTACATTTATTCACCCGGCAGACAAACTTCACGTCAAACTGAAACAACCAAAGTTTACCGTTAATCGTGTCTTGGCTTGGATTTGACCTTGCATGACCTTGCACTAGAAAATCCCTAGAAATCCTTTTTCCGGGAATCAGAACGAAAGCTCCAAAATGACATTCCATTTCGAGCCCTTTAGAGCACTTGCCCTTTACCGCATTGTGTTGGCAACAATTCATTATCTCCAATTTTTGGATGATCAATAATACAAAACTACTGTTTCCCTAATGTAACTGGAAAAAGGGAGTTTAAACTTTGACATGACATTAAAAAAAAAAAAAAAGAAAAGAAAAGATATTCTCATGTCACATGACCAGGAAGTGCTCTTTCTACATCCTTTTCTGCAATCACATGGCATGGCGAAGATCCTCATTGGATGATCAATATGTAGGTAAAACTACACAAAGGTAAAAACTGAAACACTATCTGAGACAAGTTAACATTTATTTTTTTGTCATTTAAACAAGTTTAGATATATATTGAGTATTCTGTTACATGGAAACTGTAATCTCATACTTATTTTGTGTTATTTCTCACAGTATGATACTTTCCACAATCGCACTTTGTTGCCGAACGGCAACAATTTACAAACTAACCCTACTAAATATTGTTTTATATATATACACATACACACACATATATATATATATATATAATATATATATGGATGTCAAGTGTAATGAGAGTCAGATCATTCGTTCGTCTTGAGTAAGAACTTAATCCTGTTCAGGGTCACAGTGATTCCAGGAGTCCATCCCAGGAACACAGGGTGTGAGGCAGGAATCCAACCCAGATGGGGTTCATCTTCGGGGCAATTACCAGCGTGTCTTTGGGAGTTGGGATGAAACCGGGGAACCTGGAAAATGCAAGGGATTCTGAGGCACAAGTGCATCCACATTAAAAGACAGATACGTGTGAACTAAGACCGCTTCATTACATCACAGGATCATCCTCATCATCATCATCATCATGGATCTTTTGTTGTCTAGGTGTTGTGTTACAGAAGTCCTTTTCAAGCCAGAGACGCCGTAAGAGTCACTGAGCGAGGTACCATCTGGATTCTTCCCAGCATCTACCTTCGTTAAGATCCCAATCGAGAATAAAGAAAACAAATTGCTTCTTAAGAGTCCAGGTCTGAAGTAAGCGTCGGAGGACAGAAACTCATTCGTTATTCTGCTACACGTGTAGTGCGCTTAAGGAACAAGTCGATCGAAGCAGTATCGGCGGATGAGGACTTCACTGCAAGTAAACCAAACAGTTCCACCGGCATGTCCTGTTCTAATAATCCAGTGTTTACCAGAACCGAATATATAACAAAGACAAAGACACGGTTTGATGCTGATTAACAAGAATATTAAACCCTAATCAAGCAAGGCTCCAAAGTACATTTGTAAAACTCATTACGCCCGTCCAGCGACCATCCATCAGCACCGGACTGCTCCTTCAAGACCAATGCCCGAGAGGAGCGATCGGAGAGCAGCTTAGCGCTCTGTTAAGAGCTGTGCTGAGGAGCGTGTGTGCTCGGCCCTCTCTGAGCGAGATGGATTTGCACAGACCTATTGATTTAGTGCCATCAAAAACGGAGGGAGCGGGCTGTGATTAGCTCTCAGGTGGTTTTCGTCAGGCTTTCCGCTCGACAGCTGGTTAACCACAGAGGAGGGTGTGTTTATATATAGCGCATGTTCTGTGGGTCTGATCAACTCAAAGTGGGTAGATGAGGAAATCCATTTCTGAACCACAGACACGGCGAGGAAGTTTAGGGCTGGAAAGTTGAACTGTGTCTGATCTATAGCCAGGCAGCTAATGCTTCTCGGAGAGGTTTCCGTTAGGGGTGTGAACGTCAGGCTTCCACACGATACTGGGTAACACGCCTGCCTCGCACCTCCAGCGTTGGGGTTCGAATCCCACTTCCGCCCTGTGTGTGTGTGTGTGTGGAGTTTCCATGACTCCCAGTGCTTCCGGATGCTCCAGTTTCCTCCTGCAGTCCAAATACATGTTGTCAGTAGTGTGTGAATGTGTGAGGTCGTGCCCTGCGATGGGTTGGAACACCGTCCAGGGTGTCCCCCGTCCTGTGCCCTGTGTTCCCTGGGATAGACTCCACGCTCCCCGTGACCCAATAAGCGGTATGGAAAATGGATGTACGGATGGATGGGTGGATGGATGGATGACTGACATGTGAACAGCTTTGTATCAGAGATACAAGCAAATTACACGTCACATGGTTTAAAAGGTTTATAGTAAAGATTTCAATGTTTGAGTGTATGAGCGGTTACTATAGAAACAATAACGTATTAGAAAAAGGGCATTAATATTAACCGGTCGTTCGAGTCACAACCGGAACCACTTTGTGGTGTAAAGCAAGATGTGATGGAGGCAACAAGTGGAAGTTATGGTATTTAAAATTCCATTCATAACTCCAACATTGTGCATGTTGAATATTGTTAAATATCTCTTTGTCTCTCTCTCTTTCCCTCTCTCTCTCTCTCTCTCTCCTGATGCTGTGTAGTCACACTGTTGATGTTTACGTGCTCCTTGTTAAGAGTCCCATCATCTCACAGCATGACACCTGCTGCCTGCAGTTCTCTCTTTCTCTCACACACACACACACACACACCATGGCACCATGCCAGCCTCACCACGAGGATCCTTGTCCATCTTTCCCCTCTAACACCGACTAACGTTTCCGACTCGGCCAGCAGGGGGCGGAATTTATCATCGTCGACCAGAGACGCTGACACCACAGGGCCGCCTTTAAAACCGGTCATCGTTCCGAGTTAAAGGAGACGGAGGGAATCATTTCGACAGCAAGGTCTGTTCTTGGCTTGAGAGTCAGACCACAGGAGGTTTATGGTCTGGATGAAATGTTGATTTCCTGTCAGCGTCTCTTCTCAAGAAGACGAGTAACTGCATGAAGCTGTCGAAGCTTAGGTTTATAAATGCTTGCTGGTTAATCGGCAGAGGAACTCTCTCATCTTTAATGACTTCAAAACAGAAAATAAAAAAAGTCTCACAAAAGTTTTCAAAACCAAGCTGACAAGTGTGTGTGAACTCCCCAAACAAATCCACATTCCTCTATATGCAGCCAAGCTGAAAGCTTTTATTTATAATTAACTTTATTTATCATCATTATTATTCATAATAATTGTGAATTATTATTTTTATTATTACATAACCGTTCCCTCTTACTCATAATTTCTGTATAGTCTTTCTCTTCTCATGACCATGAAACTGTGACCCAATTTCTGCAACACACACACACACACACACACACAAGACAGAGTGAGGGGACATTCTGCTGTGTCACATCTGCTTCCGTCTAATTTTAGCTACAGGAACGCAGACCCTCCAATGAGAGATAAAGTGGGAGAGAGAGAGGCGAAGCACCACACACACACACACACACACACACCCACCCCTTTATATGATAGACACACTCTGTCCCAAGCTTTCTTGGGACACACACACTCACAAACTAAACTCTAACCACACTGTCTGAGCAAGAGATGGTATATTTGGGACGGACACACACACACACACACACACACACACACACACACACACAGCAGCTGGGGCAGCACCTGTATTTGTGCGAGTTGCTTTAACTCCACACCCACGACATGGTTTCATCTCCAATCTGGCAACCACAGCATAAGTCAGCTCGGGAGCACCAGACGCCTGAATCACACTTTAGAGCTTATAAGAAATGTGTGAGACCTGAGTTGGGCAAAAACAAAATGTATACACAACACACACAACACACACACACACGTGTGCATGGAGTCATCAGCTGGCTGAGACGCCAATGAAGCTTTATGAAGTGTGACAATTGGGCCGAGTTAATCAGATCCACAAGCCTGGAGCACAGTGATCCCGAATACAAAGAGCACACAGAAAAGGACGTGTGTGTGTGTGTGTGTGTGTGTGTGTGTGTGTGTGGTCTATTCAGTCTTGACATCCCTATGATCTCTTTCCAGTGCTATTTTAGCCATGTAGTCAGTGATGTTGCTGATTCATGCTCGAGCGCCTGGCCAGACGATTCTATAGCGACTTGGCA
The DNA here is from genome assembly GCF_023375685.1 of Ictalurus furcatus. Taxonomy (NCBI): domain Eukaryota; kingdom Metazoa; phylum Chordata; class Actinopteri; order Siluriformes; family Ictaluridae; genus Ictalurus; species Ictalurus furcatus. The sequence goes on from NC_071275.1 coordinate 18,193,631, forward strand.
GCTGAAGCAGCTCGTTTGAACCCAAACAACTCTGAAGAGGTTCTGGAACTTTCTGTGTGAAACACGCACGGGATACAGAGATCAGACCTTAAGAAGCGGCTTTGTGCTTCAGCGAGTGCTTACCAATTAAGTGCATTACGTAAGGAATAAAACACTCGGAGGCTCGGAGGCGTGCCGTTACAGGAAAATCATGGAGCGTGGTGTGGGGCGGTGAAGCCGAGTCACCGTTACCCTCCTGAAGGTGATAACTTTCCAATTACGGCACATCCCGAAGTGTTCTATTCCTCCTATACCACAGCGACGTGCTAACGATTACTTAATATTTTCCATTAAAGAACATGACACTTTTTTTTTTTTAAATCCATTTATAATTACATTTAAATGTTCCTCACGAGCCTCTTTCTTTGTCTCGTTTCCCCCCAGGCAAACAAAATGTAGCGTAAACGTTAGCATAACGCCGAACAACTGCCCCGAAGACGTCGCCGTATTGGAAAACGCGGCGTTACAGCTTTAACTTGATCTCCGAACGTCGCAAAGCGCTGACGCTGGAGACTCCTTCCAGAATACAGAAAACGCCACCGTATCAAAAACGCCACACGCGGATCGTCTTTATTTCCGTTTTTGTTGGGCGTCTGTCGTACAGTGCAAGCTGTTGTCATGGAAACGATAACAGAGGATGAATGAATGAATGAATGAATGAATGAATGAATAAATAAATAAATAAATAAATAAACACCTTCTGACCAATCAGAATCGAGAATTTCCAACAATGACGTCAGGTGAAAATCTTCCAGAAGTTTCCACCCGGTCGATTCACTGATCACAAAACACGGCCGCCCAGCTGTAGGAAGATCCTTACCTAGGACGCGCCGACTGATCAGAAACGTCTCGGTTGTGCCCCTCTCTTCTGTATCAGACGTCTGATTTACGGCCTGCTCGACCCTTCCTGCTGTTTCAGTACTAAATCTAGACACACGAGACTCCGGACTGCTGCTTTAAGCAAAATCCCGTTTCCGTTTATTCACTTGGCACACGCTTTTAGCCGAAGAGATTTACGGCCGAGCTCGTATACAATCCAGGCATTAAAATGTACACGCACTAAGCCTTCTGCTTTAATAAGAAAGCGGTACTGGAGTGAAAAACTGATGGCTCATGAGGTTTTTTTTGGCGTCCGCCGCAGGTCGTATAGGAGGCCGTTATTCTGCGTTATAAGCTCATCGTATACGCCGAGACGAAGCTCGAGGCTAATTCCTAACACACAAAAAAAATATCACACGTTAACCTGAAGTGCAAGGTTTATATACGGTCGTGTGAAAAAATAAGCACACCCCATGGAAACTGTCGCCTTTTTTGACACGTTTGGACACGCAAACATTTGATCGTCTTTGAAACCGTGCCTAGTAATAAAGCTGATGTACTCGAACAAAGCCACAAGGAGAAAAAAAAAAAAAAAAAAAAAAAAAAGCTTTTTCAATCACAGAAATATCAACAGAGGTGATATTTTCCTGTGATAGTTCAGAAAAATTGGAAGCTGCAAATTTTGCGGGGTTTCCTTGATTCTGCGTTCACTTTCTTTGCGTACACTATTAAGGTGGTTCATAACGTAGTCATTTTCGGACAAAAATCGAATGATATTGTTCTAGTTTGTTTGTTGGGGGCGGTACTACAAACACAGATGCGGTATCAAATGAAAGTCTCCACTTTTGATTGAAGTTTTCTGTTCTTTTTTTTTTTTTTTTTTTTAGCTACAGAGGAAAAATAATTAGCATAAAATTGCGATAAAATTGCCGATAGCTGACTCCACCCCCCAAGATAGCATGATCGAGCTTAAGCTGCAATATAATAAGTCCTCTTCCACTCACAAACCCAAACTCGGAAGAAAATAAAATGTGTGATTCTGCACTTTTAACAGATTTATCTGAAATCTCAAATAAGATCGAATTTCTACAAATTGACCACGTTCACACCAAAAGTAAGCGCCCCCTGGTGCCCTATACCGTGTTTAGCGGTTGTTTAAAATACCATTACATTCATCAAATGCGGTTTTGCATTAAAAGGGTCTTTATTGGCCTGATTTTCTGCTGGAACGTTAACACAGCTCAGGCTTTTTATGCAGACTGGCTTCCTTACAAAGCACAACGCGTCGTGGTATTCTCCAGAAATCATAAAACCTTCACCACCTCCTTTTTTTCCTTTCTCTCTCTCTCTCTCTCCCCCTCTCTTTTCCCTCGAGATATTCAAATGGAAAATGGAGTAGTTTGCTTGACGAAGTGGCCCATGCAAATGACGACAGACGGGAGCTGATCTGGTCTCGGAGAGCTCATCATGCTCAGTAGATTGATCTGTGATCTTCACGAGAGCTTGCCAGATTGCAGCGAGAGCCTGCTTCATTCAATACCAATAGAACCAAATGGAAATGAGGAGATATTTCATTAACGCTCAGCCTCTCGTTCGATTTCTCTCTCTCTCTCTCTCTCTCACTCACTCACACACAAACCACTTTCGTCCTACTGGCTCTCAATTCCCACATCATAAACGTCTGCATCTACAATTTGCACATTAAATCAAAACGTATCTGTAGATAGAAACGGAGAGAGAGAGAGAGAGCGAGCGCGAGATGTTCCTAAAGATGACAAATAACTTCAAAGTGCAAATACAGACCTGCCAATAAACAGTAAAAACATAACGCAAGCATGATGTCTTCAATATTAGACATAAGCCACTTGTCCAACGTAGAAACCGTGAAATGGCTCCAGATGGCTGACGTTTTGACTGCCGATCGTTTCCGAGTGCTGTCAGGCACCGGAGAGCAAGTGTTAAATCCGACACTTTATTGTAATCATCTTTTATTATTTTTTCCCCTTGGACAAAATTGTTGAGTGAAAGTTTTCTTTCCTGCCGAAATTAAAATAAAAATCGACCTCCAAAACCGGCCAAGACATTACTAACATGAGATGGCGGAAGGGGCGGGGCTTCCAGGGGTGTCGGTTAATATGAACGAGTTCGAAACGGTTGCGCGACGGTCAACAACTTGGGAGAAAAGAAGACTTTTGGTGTATGTCTGAGTGATCACTCGCACCAGTGTACTCCTACACAAAACGCCCGAAGGTTGAAAGGTCTGCAAAGATCGGCAACACTAGCATGTCGAGCCCTTTCGTGCGGTCTCGCCGTAACGCCGATCTCTCCACCCGTCTGTCTCTCGGTCTCTTGGACCTTAGCAGAAGAATGTGAACTGTACACAAACGGAGGTTGTGTAAATTCCAGTCGGAGCAGGGGACGGAAAATACAGGGTGTTGCACAGGTTACTGAGAATCAGTCTGGCTTCCAGAGGGAATGGAAAGAGACAGGATGCAGGAATGCCAGAACACACACACACACACACACACATAGTCTAGCATTAGCTCAGCTTGGCTAGTAGGTTACAGAGTCAAATACTGCAGATAAATTCTAACCCACAACTCATCCTTCTCCATTTCTTCTCTCCACTCCAAGTGATTCATTACGGTCACTTGAAGTGACTTGAATTCTCCTTTCCGTTGCCGCTAATGATGTCATCTGTGACTCGCCGCTTCTGAGCCTCACCGTCTCTCTCTCTCTCACTCACACACACACACACACACACACACACACACAGTGATGCAGTTCAAGAGAAGATTCACCCGTAACTGCTGCCTATTAGGCAAAATGAGCGAGGCTGGGAGGCTGTGTGTGCAGTCGGCCCTCCCTGATTATTTCCTCAGGGGCTCGGCTTCCCAGATGCCAGCAGAGACTGACGATGGCAAACAGCCAACAGTACAAGCCTAACCACAGCATGATAGACACACACACACACACTTTCTGCAGCCCAGATGTGCCCAGCTCCAGGATGTGCCGACTAGAGTAGAACGTTTGTGTCCAGTTACAGCCCTAAAGCCAGTCAGGAACACCTACACCTGAAGTCCACACACACACACACAGACTTGTAACATACTTGTACTGGAGAACACAGATGGACTCATTGAACCGGGAAAAATATTTCACACATAAATCTGGAAAAGTGTGGAATTTGCCACAACACAAAATGTCTGAACATTCTGGACAACTTGTCATCTTTGTGGATGTGTTTGTGCCTCGAAACATAAAGCCACTGCTCTACGCAAAGCAATTGCTTTAGTTACCTCAGCTTGATTCGTTAGCCTCATTTACCTCAGCTTGATTCGTTAGCCTCCTAACCTTATTTACCTCAGCTTCTGTAGTTAGCCTCATAGTCTTATTTACCTCAGCTTCTGTAGTTAACCTCCTAGCCTTATTTACCTCAGCTTCTGTAGTTAGCCTCATAGTCTTATTTACCTCAGCTTCTGTAGTTAGCCTCATAGTCTTATTTACCTCAGCTTCTGTAGTTAGCCTCATAGTCTTATTTGCCTCAGCTTCTGTAGTTAGCCTCATAGTCTTATTTGCCTCAGTTTCTATAGTTAACCTCCTAGCCGTATTTGCCTCAGCTTCTGTAGTTAGCCTCATAGTCTTATTTACCTCAGCTTCTGTAGTTAGCCTCATAGTCTTATTTACCTCAGCTTCTGTAGTTAGCCTCATAGTCTTATTTGCCTCAGCTTCTGTAGTTAGCCTCATAGTCTTATTTGCCTCAGTTTCTATAGTTAACCTCCTAGCCTTATTTGCCTCAGCTTCTGTAGTTAGCCTCCTAGCCTTATTTACCTCAGCTTCTGTAGTTAACCTCCTAGCCTTATTTGCCTCAGATTCTGTAGTTAACCTCCTAGCCTTATTTACGTCAGCTTCTGTAGTGAGCCTCATAGTCTTATTTACCTCAGCTTCTGTAGTTAGCCTCACAGTCTTATTTACCTCAGCTTCTGTCTGTTGTTCTGTCCCAGACCGCTCTGAAATACGGCAAACCTCGACTTGAGGTGTCTTTTGTTATTGTGAAAAGAGATTCTGTGTAGAAATCAAGCCCGGGCTTCCAGTCTAGGAAACGGTCTGCTTTTCTGCTTAACTGCACTGTATATAAAAACGCCATCTCTCAGACCTTAGTGTTATTTCACATGCAGTTAGAGTGTTCATCTCCAGCTGTTTGAAGAGCGCTACGGTTTTAGTGATTGAGCCGTGGCGGCGCGTCAGAAGCTGGCGGCGTATCATCAGCAGCTCACCGCTGGCGTTCGAGGGAGCGCTCCGACACGCTGCTGTAAAGCTCAGTGGGCTTTAAGTGGAGAAAATGATATTTTTACAGCACTGTGACAGCTGCAATTCAGCTCAATGAGAGAGAGAGAGAGAGAGAGAGAGAGAGAGAGAGAGAGAGACACTCTGGTTACAGATGTGATGGAGGGAAAAGGTCTGGCCAGGTCTTTTTCATAGCACCGTGTCAGCACTCGGGTTTGTATGGAAGCCGGTTTCCTCCACGGAGGGAAAAAAAAAGTTAACAAGGTAATTGCGACTTTATAGCTCACAATTCTGACTTTATTTCTCACAATTTTGAGTCTACATCTCGCAATTTTGACTTTATTTATCGCAATTACGAGTTTACATCTCACAATTGTGTCTTTTTTTTTTTTACTCGCAATTTAGACGTCCACTTGACTAATTTCAGGTAACGAGTGCGTGCTAGCATCCGGTTTTCCTCGTCTCGACTAGCTGATGAGTGTCGTTCTTACTGTATCGAGCCTGTTTATAGAGAACGACTGATGCATTGTCAGTGCATTCTTTGCAACTCGCTAAATGCCAAGTCAGAATTTTGCGACATGAACCCGAATCTCTCAGAACCGAGACTCAATTCTTAACTCAGAATTGTCAGGGGAAAAAAAGTCAGAATGAATAGCATAATCTCCATCTCTTCTTCCTGTTTAAAAAAAAAAAAAAAAACACAGACCACATCCCACAGGTAAACAGCGACGAATGCATTTAATTAAAGCCCCATTTTACAGCTCTTAAGCTCTACACCTCTCTGGGAATATCTCTACATTAGCTCACTACGAACATCCACTGAAAGTTCAACCTTTTAAAAAAAATATATATATTTTTTACAAATTATTATTATTTAGGTTTACACCTTTATGCTCTTACTCATTACGTCATCCACAAAGGCTGTGAAAGCTGAACAGGAAAAATGTGGCGTTTTTAAATATTTAGAAATCTCTTACCTTAAGACGTAAACGAAGAGCAGATTTAGGACATTATGGAAGCAGGTCACGGGGAGGGGGGCAAAGAAAGAAAGGAAAAAGATTGTGTTAGGCATGAGAACGCTTTAATAATGAGAACTTTAGCTTCCAATAGATTCGGCCCCGTCTTTAAATCTTCATAATCCTAACCTAACGTATACAGCGTGGAATTGTTTCTGTACTCAATAATAAACCGCTTTATTATTATTATTTTTTTTTAAAAGCCTTACGAGAATATAAAAAGGCACAGGGGTGCCAAAACTTTTACTCTCATCAGGAAAACAAATCCTTGAATGTTCATATGAGAACCGCCCCCTAACCCAACACGACCAATCCGTTTTCGGCAGATCCGTGTTGCGTGTCGTGTATTTGCATGTTATACATTATTATTCTGCGTAAAATGAATAAAACTGGAACAAAGCTGGTTATTTCCCTTCAAACGCATGCCCTGAAGCGTTTTTATTCCTCAATCAGTACAGTGTTTTATTTATTAACGAACACACCCTGTTTTTGTTTTTTTATCCGTTTCCAGTAACGTTTAACGCCGCGGTTATAGAAAACGAATCCAACCCTATACAGCGTTCATACTTTCGGCCGCTCGTACGGTGGTGATCTTCACTCCTTTCCGCACGTTCGAATTAAACTGGATGAGGATTTAATCGTGAAAACGGTTTACACGGTTTCTGCCAACTTTAAAGCGTCTGCTAAAAGCGGCGGAGTCACATGACACCAGTGGCTTTAGGAATACTTTATAGGGAGTGTACTGGGCGTCGTGCGTAGCGTCTGCCCACGCTGTACTGCCTTCGAGACGTTTTTCATGGCTTATCGCCTACGTTTGCAGTCCCTGCGCGAGGATGATTGTGCATGTCAACGCTAACGCAAACCATGTGTGCGCGAGATCGTGTGCGACAGGCAGACTGCGCGGCTCTCGCCCAACGAAAACACTAGGCAGCACTCGCAGGTTTTTGCTGACATTTTACTTGGAAGTGCTAGAATGTAACACACCCTTCCAAGCACACTCGCGCGCACACTCGCGCACACGCACGTTTTCGTCTTCTGAGAAAGGACAGACACGTCCGAATGTTCTTAAGAGTTCATCTGAAATTTCTGAAAACTGTAAAAATCCATCAGGTAAAGTAATCCAGCATGGACGTGTGTGTGTGTGTGTGTGTGTGTGTGTGTGTGTGTGTGTGTGTGTGTGTGCGCGTGTGTCGGTTTTATTGCGTTCAAGTTATAAATCTCTCAGGCGTAAAGATCTTAAATTGTCAGTAGTGGCAGTGGAGCTCACCAGGGGGTGGGACTTTAATCTGTCGTATAAATGACCACGGAATCCTGAGTCCTGACGGCTAACTGCTCCAGAGAGCTAAGCGCAGATCCACAGGAATTTAAAAAAAAAAAAAAAAAAAAAGCAAGAATTCCATAGAATTCCTGGGCGCTGATGCCCAGGATCCGAGAGCAAGGATCAAGCTACGGCTCCGATGGCACCTGTGGACTGGTTACCACCGGCAACGTGAGAACCAGTTACTACAAACCTTCGGCTCGGACACAAACAGCGGAGGGCATTAATCCAGAGCCGTACTTCACATTCTTACACGTGTAAAGTGTACGAAACGTGTAAAAACACGTCTCTCACAGTCCAGTACAGGGCCTGATATTGACCAGAGACCTCAAACTGAACTGATACGTGAAATCATTCCACTTTCACGTTACTTCTTTTCCTGCCGTAAGTGATCCCAGGCTCAGATTTTGGAATCACAGCGACCATGACCAGGATAGAAAGTTCTCACAGGTTTACACCGATCATCCTGTTCAAAAGTTTACACCCCCCCCCGGCTCGTAATGTAACGTGCCGCCTTCTTGAGCATCAGAGAACGTTTGCACCTTGTGTAATAGTCGTGTACGAGTCCCTCAGTCATCCTCAGTTGTTTATTAGTGTGTAATCCCAGTCTCGTCGCCCTGAGGTCACATGCCAGCTGCCGGCTCCACCCATCAGACGGGCTCCGAGAGGAAATGGTCTTATCTCTCTCTCTCTCTCTCTGGCACGCCACCCATCCTGATATCACAGCCTTAACGATGTGCACACACGGCGGGAGAGGATGTACCAGAGATGTACACCACCCTTTCGTATCAGATATCAGACATGCAGAAAGGGATAGCCTCGACACAAATCCTGCTCTATACAGGAGGAGATCTCATCGCCAGGGACAGCTGCATGCACCACACGCCAATTATACACGCTTCGAAAAAACCTTTAAAAGCGGCTACATTCTCAACAGTTACATCCAGACTCCTCGTTCTCTCGTGGTTAGATGGTTCACTCACAAAGAACCAGAGACTATCGGCGCTCCAGGATTTACACGCAGTCTTGTCGCGTTTTCTGCTGGTCAAAGACACAAATCTGGACAGATCCCAGGACCGACCAATGAAAACGTTCATGTAGGGATGAAAATTTTAAAATAGGTGGTAGTAGATAGGTCTGCACAAAAAAACAACAATAATAATAATAATAATAATAATAATAATAATAATCATCGTATCGTAAAAATCGCCTGCTAAATTCTGCAAACTTAATAAAAATAAGCAGTTTAAACTCTAAAGTGCAGTAATCCACGCAAACGATATGTTTTGAAGTCGAGCGATTCGAGGTTTAAATTATTTAGCCTTCTTAATGTGTAAATTCACACACACACACACACACACACACACTCGGGAGTACGCTTAGAATACGAACGTGTTTTTTTTTTTTTTTTTTTAAATTCATGGGATTTTCATGAATACCAAACTGCTTGTTCAAATGCTCGTACGGACAATTTTATGCGTAAATCCGTTTGTATCAACCTTCAGATATTAGCTTATTGCTAATTTGGGAGTAGGGCGCGGACGGGACAGTGATCAGTGATGTAACCGCTAAAACCTAGAACCAATCAAGTGAGGCATCCATGTTTGTTTCTCTCACACGGTTTCCAGGCGTGTAACGTCCAATCAGAAAGTGTAAGACGGCCAGTCTTTTCATAATCGGTTAAAAGCTTAAAAAGGTCACATGGTACGTCCAAAGCTTCATTTATGTGTGTATTTTTGTTTTATAAATGATTTATATTTCCTTATTTGGACCACGTCCTAACGCTTCACTATACACTTTATCCTTTATGTGGAGCCCTGTGAGATTTGAATGGAAAGGCAAGGCACTATATAAAAAAACGTTTATTATGATTATTATTAGTCGCTCTGCTCCACTGAGCTTCCGATCCCTCCAGATAAAATCCCACGCACGCCATCTTCCAAACCTGGCACTTCAAGATCTCAGACTCGGGAGTCGAAAAAAGTCCACCAGACCTTTCGTCTCTATTAAAGAGCAGCATTAGAAAAGTTTAGAAAGCGAATACACACGCGCACGTCTCTCGCCAGTCAGATGAAGTGACGCACGGCGAACGCTTGCGGCAGTTCCTCCGCTCACCGAGTGTCTTTTCTCTAGAGTTACTCGCTCGACTGATTTCGCTCAAAACAAATTAGCTCTTAATTAGCTTTAAATTAAAGTGACGGTACAGCCCATTGATGAGCCCAAAGGATTTCCGAGCAAATAAATAAATAAATAAATAAATAAATAAATAGGCAAAATCGCATTTTAAAACCAATAACCAGTGAGACAAGCTTTCTTTTCGAGTCCTTTTGCACTCTCGATGCGAATCAGAGGAAGACCAACATGACAGTGAAAGCAAATCTGAATCAGTTCCGTTGAAAAGAATCAAGTGAATTGATTGGCGTTTCCCTTAAAGGGGTCATATGATGCTTTTCAATGTTTTCCTTTAACAGAGAACACTGCTCCAGACCCACCCAAAGCGCCTCGATCCAAGCGAGTCCAGATATTACTTCCGATCTTATTACAATTTGAAACATCAGTATAATAATTTTACTTGTTAATTAATAAAAAAAAAAAAAAAGTAACTTTTTTTTTTATGTCTTCACTTCAGGACATAAAGTTGTTACAGTGAAGAAGACAAACGGAACCGTTATAACGTCGTATCCGAGTTACAAAATAAAAACTCGCCACTGTGAAACGTTCCGCTCGAGTCGCGCTCGCAGAGTCGGTTCCGATCGATCTGCTCGATCGTCCGCGTTATCGGAATGTGTCTCGGGTTCGAACTGATACGGTAAAACCGACGATGTTATTAACCGTCTTTATAATTTATTACTCCTTTAGAAGCCCCGGAAGCCGACGCTCGCGATTACGTTAATCGGGCGTTACGTTTCAGGCACGCGCTTGAGGTTTTTGGCCAATCACAACGCGACGGCTCAGCTGGCCAATCAGAGCGCTCTGGGCTTTTCGGAAGGAGGGGCTTTGGAGAAAACGGAACTCAGTCGGGAATAGATGTACCGCGATAATGTACAGTATGTGAAAAATAAGGTGTTTCTTGAACATTAAAGCATGTTAACTGATTCTATTCCACCCAATAAACAAAATAATGAACTTTTTTTAAAATCATCATCACATGAGCCCTTTAAAGAGCTTCAGCACGAACGTCACTCGATATCAGGTCTGCTAAATGCAGGAGAGAGTGGACATACTGATCATGTACAAAACACACACACTTCACAACATTCCTACACAGAAGCTGCTACACTGCCCTACTATCCGATAACCACACACACACACACACACACACATCTTTAATTAATAGCGGTTATTATTCCAAAGAATCAAATTTATTTTCCTTGGAGCGGTGTACATCTCACTCCATCTTCCTCCATCTGTCAGAGGAAAACACTCCTTTCTGCAGAGTCACGACCTCTGGTTTTCACCGAGACGCTATTACAATCTATCTTATGAGCTTTCGTTTTTTTGTTGTTTTTTTTTTTTTATGAAGCGTGCTGTTTCATATCTTAGCATAATGAGCGAGAGCATGTGTTTATTCAAGTAAGGGAGAAAAAAGAAGACAAAAAACGAAGGCGAAATGAAATCTGGAACGTGTTTCGCAGAAAGCAAAAACAGAGACGTTCCTGCTAGCTATGAAGCCCCTATTTATTTGTTCCTCTGGCAGAAGAGTACAGTTTACATTAAACAAAGATGCCAAGGCACACATGTACACACACACACACACACACACACCAACAAAAAAATAAGATGAAAAACACTCACACTGCCTATCAAATTTTTACAAAATGATGACAGACAGGGTTTTTATTGTGGGTCTACAGGATATAAAGCATTGACGCTGCAGAATTCTTAAATCTGATTGGTCCGAAGATATTGAAGAAAAAAAAAAAGAAAAAAAAAGGTCTCCGGCTACAACGCAAACATTAAACGCAACTATAATATGGAATTACATTTGTGCCGAACGTATTGAAACGAACAAACGTATACAATGAGAAAGAAGAAAAACAGAAAAACAAGGTAACCTGGTCTTCAAATAAACAGCGTTGTGTTTACGTTCGTCGTTCTGGCACAGGTCTCACGTGTGGGCGGGGCTTAACGGCGATTTACTCTCACTGGCTAATAATATGCATCGACAGCTCGAGTGTTCAGCTGAGGAGGAGGTGAGGATGATGACGTTGAGGACGACCACGGCGATGACGCTCCATGCCACTTCTTAAAAAAAAAATTATATATATATATATATATATCGTCTTCAGCCGTTCTCGGCCCACTGCAGGGCGTAGGCCTCTGTTGAATGCCGCCACCAACTACGATCCTGTGCCCTTTGTTGCCAATAGATTCCAGCGAACTTTCTGATGTCATCAGCCCACCTGGCCTTAGGTCGTCTTCTTGGGCGTTTGGCTTCCATTGGAGTCCAATTTAGGACTGCAGACGTCCATTTTTGGTCTTTCATTCTCGCTACGTGTCCTGCCCACTTCCACTTTATTGTTTTCACCCTTTTGATTATGTCCATTATTTGGGTTCTACTTCGCACCCACACATTAGTCTTGTGGTCTATTGACGATATGTTAAGCATGCGGCGTTCCATGCTTCGTTGAGTGACCCAAAAAAAATAAATAAATAAATAAAAAATTGGAAAATGCTTGTTAAACTTTTAGGTATAAGAGGAATAAAACATGTTGAATGCAGTTAGTGGAAAATACTAAACTTCGGGTTGGTAATAATAACTCTGCTGCATCACCACACCGAGACTGACCTCCGAAACCTCCATCCAAAAGGGTTCACTAATACATTACTGGAGTCCTCCTGTGAAGACCTGACGATTGCTCGTCCATCAGAGTGGGCTTTTAGAAACCCTTTTCGGACCCCTGTGTGTGTGTGTGTGTGTGTGTCTTGGACTGGTGGAAAAATGTTTTTGGCCGGTAAGAGCATTCTTTTCTGCAGGATGCGCTCGCATCTTTACGCTCTTTAGAGCAGAACGGGGCTGCGTGTGCTCCGAGAAATGGTTCAGAAACATCTACAGAGCTGTGTTACGCAGGAGTTAGGAACGCTTTCACTTTTTTATTTTTTTTAATTCTTCTGTTTGCGAAGGCGAGGTGTGTGAGCGAGTCCATTAACGAGCTAATGAAGTGTGTGTGGTCTCCTTCGGTTACATCACTCACTGCGTTCCATCAACTACAAACTGCACTGCACAAGGCCCGCAAATTTAACCCTTTATATCCATCTGTGTGTGTGTGTGTGTGTGCGCGTGTGTGTGTGTGAGAGAGAGAGAGATGAATTTAAACACCCCCAACAAACACAGTGATGATGTTCAGCAGTCACTGATATTTATAAGTACCTCAGTCTGAGATGGAAAGAGAGAGGAAATAGAAGAAAAGAGTGAGAGATGGACAAAAAGAGTGAGAGACTGTATAAAGTGAAGGGAACCTGGATCAAGAAAAGGATAGAGATGTTGAAAAGAAGAGATGGAAAAATCAGGGCGAGAGACAAACGGAAAAGTGAGACATGGAGAAAAAGAACAAGGGATGGAGAGAAACACTGAAAGAGAAATCGAGCTCGAAATAGAGAAAAAGACCGAGGTGGAGAAAAGGAGAGATGGCGAGAAAAGTGAGTCACGGAGAAAAAGAGCAAGGGATGGAGTGAAGAAGAGAGAGAGAGACTTTTTTTTTTTATTTAAAGAGGGGCTGAGAAAAGGAGAGATGGAGAAAAACATTGAAAAAGAAATAGAGCTTGAAATAGAGAAAAAGAGAGATGGAAAGTCAGAGCAGGAGATGTAGAAATAGAGAGATAAAACAGTAAGAGAGAAATAGAGCAAGAGCTAGGGACAAGGAAGAATAGAGAAAGAGAGAGATGGAGTGTCAGGGAAAAAAGTGAGGGAGGGTATAAAGAGTTGGAGAGAAAAAAAAAAGAGAAAGAGAACAAGAGATGGAGAATAAAGTGAGAGATGGAGGAGAATCAGGTTTGAGGGAGCGACAGGACATGTGCAAATTGAAACGGGACCACACAAAGGCCTGGCTGTGTCCCAAACGACCAACTGACGAGGGCAGACGCTCTAGGAGGCACGACCATGAGTATGTGGTTCAATCTGGAGGCATTTTGTCTCTCTCAAATTCCCCTTCATCCCTCCGCAAACGTGTCCATTTCACTGGAATGAACACAAACGGAGTCTTTCATCTGTCCGACACACTGAGCGGGTCTGTACCATCATGTGTCATTAAAAACATGGCCGCAGTTTAACGGCGGAGCCGCTGAGGAGTTTAACGAGTCACGAGGGGAAGACGCCGATTCGAAGGCTTTCAATCAATTAACTGTGTCAGTATACAAAGTGCTCTTGTGTTCTTCATACAAGCCCAGAGGCATCGCATGGCATCTGTTCATGCGTTCAGAGCAAACACAATGCTCTCTCTCTCACACACACACACACACACACACACACACACAGAGTAAGACCAAATAACACAAAAGATAATATTTTATTTAGTAGTTCATTAAATCGTCAATTTGTACTGAAAATAAAAATATTACATTAATAATTAAAGCTGCAAGCAGCAATTTCGGGGCCAAGCACCCAGAAGCGATGAGCCGCACATTCACAGAAGCGCTACAATTGTTGCATAAGCAATCACAGGAAAAAGCAGAGCCATAACTATAGGCAAAGGGATTCAAGAATGATTTGGTAGCTTTGATAGCTCTTCATTCGGATAATGATGTGGGCCAAACTTGCTGAAGATTGGACAAAATTTGGTGGAGGAGGAGCAAAAATGGCAATCAGATGGAAGCATTTCATCTTGACCAGTAGATGGCGCTGGCACGAAAAAGTGTTGTGTGGCCTCAGGGGATGGTCCTGAAGATGCCTACCATGAGTTGCGTCAGTGTTCGAAGTCATTGTTGAGAAACTGGTTTGCCGGCTTCGCGGTCAGATTCATTGGCCCATTACAGACAAACTGTTTGGAGTATTCCAAATTCTTTTGATAACTTCTGTGAGGCTTATTCTGAAGACGATGTATGCCGAAGTTGGTGATGATTGGACAAAATTTGTAAGAGGAATAGTGCAAAGAAAACGTTTTTCACAGAATCCAAGATGGTCGACAGGAAGTAGATTTAAATTTCAGAAATAGAACGCTGAATTTAGCACAAATTCTTTAAATGATGAAAAAAAAGTGATTAAAAAAATGCAAGTCACTACAGTTATTGACCACAAGGTGGCACAGTCACAAATGTTCTTGGGTACATTCAGGGCATAACCCTGAACATATCTATCAACTTTCGTGATGATACGTAGAAGCATTGCTGAGATACACCCTCACAACCAGTGTGTTACTTGAGAACCGTTTTGAATACCAAAATTCCTTTTGTTCAGACAAGTCTCAAGATGGTGTGAGCCAAATTTGGTGATGATTGGACAAAAGGAAGAGCAGCGTTTATAATACCCAAGATGCCAGAAAACTCATGTCCACTCATGGAATCCAGGGATTCCTAACTTTTACATTTTGGACACATGGTTCAAAATGACCATAGACTTACGTCCAAATTTGATCTGATGGTGGCGCTACAGCGTTGGTAGCACTTGGCCCGAATTTGGTCAGAATGTTGTTTAGACCCTCCACAATCAGTGTGCCAAATATCATATGACTTTTTACCAAACAGTTCTCTGGGCTGCCAGGAGAAGGAGAAGAAGGACAAGGAGAAGAAGAAGGATGAGATGAAGAAGAAGAAGGATGAGAAGAAGAAGGAGCAAAGAAGAGAGAAGAAGAACAATAGGTAGCCTACAAACCTTCAGTGCTTGGACCCCTAATTGTTGCTACATGTGTGTTCATACAGTAGCATGTTTATTTAACTGAATTTGTGAGAATTCTTTCTATTAAAACACAGTCAATACTCCAATCCAAACACAGAGCTTTAATTTCTGAAGCAAAGAAAAGAAAAGAAAAGAAAAGAAAAGGTGCATGTTGCCTAGCTAGGCACCCTCCTCCAAAATGAAACACCGCAGCATAATACTGTAATCCTGTGTATAATCACTTATCGGCATATTCCTGATGGAGAAACAGTACGATTTTCTCGACACATCTGGATGGACATGCAAGTCTTTTTAGAAAGCTGAGTAGGGAGACACGAGACAGATAAGAGGAGGGATTAAGCAGGAATGCATACAGTTAGAGAGACAGGCAGGGTGCTCGGGTGGCAGGGTGAGGCGGGGTAACATTCCTGAGGATGAATGGTCAGGAGGTGTGGCAGTGAACCAGTGGGAGAGGAGTAGACTGATAAGATAATGGAAAGGAATTAAAAAGGACAAAGAGAGTCAGTGTGTGTGTGTGTGTGTGTTTGTGCCTGATTGATCACAGGACAGTGTGTTTAGTGGTGCATTGACGAGTCCCAGGGTCTCGGTGGGGGTCAGGGCTGTACTGATACCGAGCACCACAAACAAGTTACAACCATGTTGTCAGAACTCTCTCTCTCTCTCTCTCTCTCTCTCTCTCTCTCCTCATGCAATTTGTATGGAAAAGAACACCAAGCTGTACAGTGTAAAAGAACGTAACCCTAACCTACTGCTTTATTGTCATATTTCATATGTTTATATTTCACACCACTGTGCTCGAGGAGACACGAATTACAGTCAGTACGTTTACATAGACAACGATAATCCGATACGAACCCGATTAAGACGATACTCTGATTAAGAAACTAGCATGTACACAGAGATTATTGATGACCTTAATCCGATTAAAGTAAACACATATGGAATTAAGACGTGTGGAGGATTCCTGTTTTAGTCGCATTATGGACGTGCGTTACAGACATGTACACACCTTAATCACACTATTAACGTCGTGTGGGAGTTTTCACCGCATTTTGTGACAGGACACACGGCAGCGCTCAACCGTTTGACGGCAAACAAGAGAGCACGGCTGCGTCCCAAACCGCGTACTTGCCTACTATACAGAAATACATCTCGGCTACTATATAGTAGGCAAGTACGCGGTTTGGGACGCAGCCCACGGCTTCAAGCAGTCGTCTATTTGCACGTACAGCACGACAAATAATTAACCGCACTTGAAGCGTTCGTAAAATTTAAAATAAAGACACCCAAAACTGCATACGGTACCATAACGAAGACCAACTGTATGTCGATACGTGAAATTCTAGAGGGATGTCGGACGGCGTGGCGTGGGGACGTAATGACGTGTACTGTTGATCCATCTATGTTCTATAACATGTAAAGTGGGAACATGAAAGGAGTATTCTAAAAGTAACTCATGTAAACACCTTAATCAGAATACTGTCTTATTCAGAATAAGGTCAATAATTACATTACTGCTGATCGGGTAAACGTAGTCACTGATTTGGGGGCGGGGGGGACCTTTTCTCAGACACTTTTCTGCACACAAAAACTCTGTTTATGTCACTTTCCTGGTCCAGAAAGCATTACTGATCATCCTCATGAATTATTCATCAGTTTGACATGAACAACAGGGTTTTGATATTAATCAGAAGTACGTGTGATGCCTCACAGGGCCTCGGCTCAGCAGGACTTATGCAGCGGATAAATATTTGGGCGAGGAGATGAGATTCCGGGGACTGGGCAGTAAAAGGTGATGTTATTGTTGGAGAAATGTATTTACCCCCCCCAAAAAAATAAATAAATTAAAAAACCCATCACAATTTGCTTTTGTGAGTGCATTTCTGATTGTTAGCTTTTCTAAACTACTACATGTTCTGTAACACTTCTTATACCCTCATACCGTGATGAGCAGAAAAGCATCTCAGGATGCACAAAACCCCAAAACCTCGAGTCCAAAAAGTACATCACCACATCAGGATCCGTTCCTGTCAGCCGAGGACAGGAAACTGAGGCTACACTGCTTCGTGACAGGTAAAGACGTGTGTGTGTGTGTGTGTGTGTGTGTGTGTGTGTGTGTGTTCTATTACTCCTATCCGTTCAGCTAAATGTAAACCGTTACGAGGACGTGAAGCTGGTCTCGGATCAGCAAGTTTTAACAGAACGATCTGAAGAGTTTTGCGATTGGACCCAAACTAGCCCCGCTAATATACGCTGAAATGGGGTTACAAAATAAAGCAAGGTATTTGCTGAAACCAAACTGAATAATGTCTGGTGGGTGTGTGGTTTAATCAGCAGGTATTATACACACACACACCTCTGTAGGAACCGTGCGTTAGCTCTGCGTGAGAGTTTAGCTTGGTTATTTTCCGAGCCGTGACAGCAGACAGGAGCATCTGGCGGAGACCGGGGATAAAAGACAGGGAGTGAATAGCATGTTTTACACACACACAGACAGTCTACTCAACCCTTTTCTGCCATTACTCAGACTTGGGTGTGATTAATAGAGACCAGATGAGGGGTGTGTGTGTGTGTGTGTGTGTGTGTGTGTGTGTGTGTGTGTGTTCTCTAGATAAACTTTGTAGAAATTCGATCGAACAAAATCCTCCATGTTTTTGAAGTGTATCATATTCAACCAGACGGTATGAAACCAGAAGGTTATGAGATCAACAAGTCCCAGTAAAACTCGCTCGGGTTGCTCGTGGCTCGTCTCTCGTGGGCGTGTTCAAGTTCAGATAAGAAATGATAGTAGCCAAAATCTGCATCTACAGCCCACTATACGATTTATAGACAACACTTGTGCTTTTTATTGACATGTTCCACGCTAGGCTTCGTACTAGCTTCTTCAGCAGATGTGCAAATCAGGCTAACCGCGTCGCTTCCGGCTACATTTATTTACGCCCCGAGGATTCCTGCTACTTCCTTCCAAGCTTTCTTTCTCTCTGAAATGCCTTGATATACCTTTAATAAGGTCGCATGTACGGCAGGATGAGATAAAACCACTTCCTTCCATGTTTGCGTGAGCAATAAAATGGGAACTAACTGTAGGGAGGACGGGGGGTTTTTTCTCCCCCCACCTCCCTTAAACGACGTTTTGAGTGTGGAACTGAAGAAAAGTCGCGCTGTAGGATTGCTTCGATGGCTTATATGAAAACGAGAGGTCGCTTGTCGCTTCATCGCGTGCTAGTGACGGTGTAACGTTCTCATTTTTTCCCCTCGTCGTGGAGTCGGTCATCGCTCCAAACTCCACCATATATCCGCGTTTCCCGCCCGCTTTCCCGGGCCGACCACAATAGGGACCGCACACACATTCGGAGACAGTGGGTTTTTATTGCGCTGCCACATGGTGCCAATTTCATTGCTGAGGAAATAGTCTGGATCTATTAAAGATCCAAAAGCAGCTCGGCTTTGGTGCCTCACGGTGACGCGACATAATCCTTCCACGCCTCGACGGACACGACGAAATTCCTGACGTCTTCCGGTGTGTGTATTTTATCAGAACTGACCGAGTACACATCCAGCGAAAGCAGCAGGCTTGCTACGGTGCAGGAAATGAAGCCACAACGACAACACTAACGTCCTTCTCTGCAGTTGAGTTTAGAGACGTGTGTGTTGATAAGCCACTTTGATTGGGCACTTTAATCAAAAAAAGGCCCGCATGTCGGTTTCAATCTAATTAAAAAACCAGACCAGAAGGCTACACGGAATTTAATTAGCCTCCCAGCCTCCGAGCGGGATGACCTGGTCTAAAGCAGCAGAGACCAGCCTCGGTGTGTGACTCCAGTAAATAAAAACATGTTGGGGTTTTTTGGGGTATGCATTGTCCTCAGCAGCAAACAAACTTGCGAAGACACAAAAGGACAAATGAGCCAGGCGAGAGAATAACTGCTGGCGCTCTTCAGTCTGTATACGGAGAAGATGAAACACTCGAAGCCATATCGCTCACACACACACACACACACACACACACACACACAGCTTTGATCCTGGAGGTGTTCTGAAATAAGCGTAGAGGTTGCGAGCTCGCAGATGATGCCGCGAGCCTCGTCGACAGCGCAGGACCGCTGCATTAAGCAGGCTGGATCGATTTTTCTCGGCCAAGCGGAGCGAGAAGCAGATTTATAAAATAAAAGAAATAAAAAGTTCTCACTTTTCGTGGAAACCGCTATGGATTCACAACCGATCCCCGCATCGAAGAAACGCTTCTCTAAGCTATCGATTTCTGTGCGGACTCGGCTCGGCGAAACCTTTACGCGCCGTGTGTGCGTCGTGTGTTGTCCTTAGATAAGCTAACGGGACATGTTCGAAAGGGGCGTCTGTGTGTGTGTGTCCTAGGTCTGTGAGGCACGGGCCTTCGTTTTTTTTTTTTTTTTATCTCTGGGGGAACCCTGACAACAGAGGGGCTTCCAAGTAGATTCGCTTTAGGAAGTGGATTAAAGCAGTTTAACGAGTTGGTCAGTTGGAGACACTTCATCAATGAACATGTAGCTTGACGGCTAACTATGTTTGAGAAGTAGCTACTCGCCGACGTTTAAATTGTAACGTGGGATTAAGATTAAAGAATAAAACGTTTCCCCACAACGGAAACATCTCAAAAGTGTCACCGTTTTCTTTGAACGATAAATAAAAAAAAATAAATAAACACGCATTCACATTCACGCCGTGGACAGCTAGGATCCTCCTACTGTTCTGCAGGTCTACGGACGCTACGGGCGTTTTCTCTGAAGAAGAATAAACCAGGAATAAGAGTGGTGCCACGTATCATGTAGGATTTCAGCATTTTTAAGGGCGAGGTCTGATGACCAACTCCAATAACCGGACTGCGTCCCTGCATACACTTCTTCACTAGGTGAATACTCGGATGTTTTAGGGAAAATAAAATAAAAATTGGTCTTGGGTTCTTGAATTGAGATTCACAGATCAGTGGTGACACGGAGGTTAAGCTTCTACGCTAGTAACCAAAACCACCTTTCGGAAAACCACCCATGGATGCTCGAGTAAGGCCTTAACTATTAAAAAAAGAAAGATTAAATCTAGAAAAGCATTATCTGGTTTGTCTCGTGGAGAATAGTTAAATCAGCTCGTCTTCTCCAAGTAGAACCCTTCCCTTCAGGAAGCTCAAAACTACTCAAGGAACCCTTGAGGAACCCTCAATCAAACATCTAAGCATGAATGAGCTCCCATTTCAGGCTAAGAACAGACCTTGTGTGTGTTCTAGTGCGGTGTTGGAGAAATCGGCCCTCAGGAACCCTGACGCTCCACATTTTTGAGTTCTCCCAGCTTTTCTCGTAAAGATCTGGGCCCTGGAAACAGCAAACGTGGAGGGTTAACCAGCTCATGAAACACCTTTCTAGAAACCGCTTCCGTTGTCTTTTCACAATGACATGATGCGCATCTCTGTACTCAATCCATGGTCCAGTGCAGAACCTGAGGAGTTTCACGTCCTTTACTATGAGAGACCAACACAGAGACTACACCTCGATTAGATCAACTGTGATTCAGTCAAGGCTGGTTTGTACCGCCAGTGTTTCTCCTAAATTCTCATAATCTGACTTTTCCCATCATCTGGAATTTAATAATAGAATATAAAAAAGCGCCAAATTTCATTCCGCTTCGTTTGTCTTTTTAAACCTGAATTTTTTCAAGAGGTGAATCATACCCAAAATGTACATTTGCATGACATTAAAGTGTCCATGTGTAATTTCTCTCAGGCTGAGCCTCGCATACCGTGACACGAATGAGGTTCAAAAACCGGACCGTCGCCAGAGGAAGGAACTTGCTGACAAACAAATAACGAAAAGTAACCCTCACAAATATCCTGAGTCACGTGGCCTTGTTTCCTGGCTGCTGGGGAGCAAAACATACAGATGGAAATCTAATAGAAAGCCACTGAAGGACAAGCGGAGGACATTTCAGGACAGGACGAATGACACGACCTCGTTTGTCCTGTAAGGTTGAACAGGGAAAAACCGACAATAAATCTGAGAGCAATAAATTTGTTTTGTGAGATCCAAACACCTGGCCTCAATTCACTTACTATATACTGTTTGTGGAAAAGAATAACAAAGAAATGCATTAATTTCTGTGTAAAATCAAAGGGCCAAGACATCAGACACTAACACTGATTGCAGATTTGAATAGAGAGCAGGTATAGACTGAGCTGTCCAAATAACACGCTGTTAAAAGACTGCACCCTAAGCTTCACCGCTCGGGACTAGTGCCTTCCTCCTACTGTTTCCAGGAACAGCAGACTCAGCGAAGGAGGCGTGGCCTCTGCAGTCTCAGCGAAGGAGGCGTGGCCTCTGCAGTCTCAGCGAAGGAGGCGTGGCCTCTGCATTCTCAGTGAAGGAGGCATGGCCTCTGCTACTGTCAGTCTTAATGAAAGAGGCGTGGCCTCTGCATTCTCAGCAAAGGAGGCGTGGCCTCTGCTACTGTCAGTCTTAATGAAAGAGGCGTGGCCTCTGCAGTCTCAGTGAAGGAGGCATGGCCTCTGTTCCTGTCAGTCTTAATGAAGGAGGCATGGCCTCTGCAGTGTTAGTGAAGGAGGCGTGGCCTCTGTTCCTGTCAGTCTTAATGAAAGAGGCGTGGCCTCTGCAGTCTCAGCGAAGGAGGCGTGGCCTCTGCTACTGCCAGTCTTAATGAAAGAGGTGTGGCCTCTGCATTCTCAGTGAAGGAGGCATGGCCTCTGTTCCTGTCAGTCTTAGTGAAAGAGGCGTGGCCTCTGCATTCTCAGTGAAGGAGGCATGGCCTCTGTTCCTGTCAGTCTTAATGAAGGAAGCATGGCCTCTGCAGTGTTAGTGAAGGAGGCGTGGCCTCTGTTCCTGTCAGTCTTAATGAAAGAGGCGTGGCCTCTGCATTCTCAGCGAAGGAGGCGTGGCCTCTGCTACTGTCAGTCTTAATGAAAGAGGTGTGGCCTCTGCATTCTCAGTGAAGGAGGCATGGCCTCTGTTCCTGTCAGTCTTAATGAAAGAGGCGTGGCCTCTGCATTCTCAGTGAAGGAGGCATGGCCTCTGTTCCTGTCAGTCTTAATGAAGGAGGCATGGCCTCTGCAGTGTTAGTGAAGGAGGCGTGGCCTCTGTTCCTGTCAGTCTTAATGAAAGAGGCGTGGCCTCTGCAGTCTCAGTGAAGGAGGCATGGCCTCTGTTCCTGTCAGTCTTAATGAAAGAGGCGTGGCCTCTGCAGTCTCAGTGAAGGAGGCATGGCCTCTGTTCCTGTCAGTCTTCGTGAAAGAGGCGTGGCCTCTGCATTCTCAGTGAAGGAGGCATGGCCTCTGTTCCTGTCAGTCTTAATGAAGGAAGCATGGCCTCTGCAGTGTTAGTGAAGGAGGCATGGCCTCTGTTCCTGTCAGTCTTAATGAAGGAGGCATGGCCTCTGCAGTGTTAGTGAAGGAGGCGTGGCCTCTGTTCCTGTCAGTCTTAATGAAAGAGGCGTGGCCTCTGCAGTCTCAGTGAAGGAGGCATGGCCTCTGTTCCTGTCAGTCTTAATGAAAGAGGCGTGGCCTCTGCATTCTCAGTGAAGGAGGCATGGCCTCTGTTCCTGTCAGTCTTAATGAAGGAGGCATGGCCTCTGCATTCTCAGTGAAGGAGGCATGGCCTCTGTTCCTGTCAGTCTTAATGAAGGAGGCATGGCCTCTGCATTCTCAGTGAAGGAGGCATGGCCTCTGTTCCTGTCAGTCTTAATGAAGGAGGCATGGCCTCTGCATTCTCAGTGGAGGAGGCATGGCCTCTGTTCCTGTCAGTCTTAATGAAGGAGGCATGGCCTCTGCATTCTCAGTGAAGGAGGCGTGGCCTCTGCTCCTGTCAGTCTTAATGAAAGAGGCATGGTTGCTGTGCCCATCACTTGCAGTAAAGAAGATATGGTCTCTGTGTGTCAGTTCAAGAGAAGGCGGTGTGGCATCTGCCCATGTTAATCCAATTGAAACAGGAGTGGTTTCTGTGTGTATCAGTCTCTGTAAAGGAGGTGTGGCATCTGTCAGTCTTCATGAAGGAGGCATGCCCCCTGTGCCCATCAGGCTCAGTGAAGCAGGCGTGGCCTCCCACTGCTGAAATCACATACATCCACCCCCACCCCCATTTAAAATGAACATAATACTGAAATCACACTGTATTTACTGTCACTGTTTTGTATTTTGTCTCCTAAATTGAAGTCTAATACTTGTATTTTCAAATGGAACAGCTCAATAAAACGATCAAACACGTTATTCACATACTGCAGTGTTCGCTCTGTACAACCGGAGCGTTTCTGCTGCGTTCTGTAAGTCTGTTGGTACCCCGTTCACTTTCCTACCCTTCCTTTCCTCCCCTGCCGAGTTCTCTCTCCTCATAAATCAGAGGTTTAGAAAAACATGACCATTAGAGCCATTTGTTTCGGTAGTTCGACAGTGGGATCCTGGAGCTTTGCGTGGTACACGCTACATTCGGAGCTTTAAAGCTTGGCAAAAAAAAAAAAAAAAAAAACAGTCTGAAACAGAAACTGAGATAAGAAAACAGACGAGCCAGAAACTGACCGGCCGCATTTGTGAATGATGATCTCAGAGCGCGCATTCAGACGGAGCAGGTTCACCGGCATGTCTCCCGTTCTCACACTTTTCTCTAGTTTCTCTCACTCACACACACACACACACACTATGCAATTAACAAACCTGTGAGCCATGACACACTTGTTTACATATTCACCAAATGTTCAAAAGTCTTAATTATGCTCGTAATTGCTCGCAATTTATTCAGGAAGTGCATGTGTATAAAATACTAATACTTAATTATTTTTATTTATTTATTTATTTATTTTTACAGTTTCCATAAAAAACTCCGAATTATTTTCTAAGCTGGAAAAACACGGGTTTGTTTCCGAACATTTCTTGATACACCGAGCCATTCCATGTATCCGTTAAATTCCACTACCAGCCTCTGATTTAGCTTCATTAGCCTCTAATTAGCCACTGATAAGCCAAACACAATGCTAACTGTTTGATGATGGCGGTCATGTCCTCAGCAGTTTTGTATCTGATGTAAGGAACCGGTCAGCGAGCAACAGCGCACTGATACGGAGTGGGGAAAAAAAATGACAGAATTAGATGCAACACGACGAGCTGACTGCTGAAAATGCAGTAAATGACACACAAAAAAAAAAAAAACCCCCACATGCGCAAGTCATCTTTTTCTCGTGCAGAAGGTAGTCCGGCGCTTTATCAGCATCTGGCACCGTCTACGCATCCAACTGCGAGACGCCGTTTTACAAGCAATGGTTTTTAGAGGATGTGTCGAGAATGAGAAAATGAGAAACCGTTTTTTGGAGCCAAGCGCAAGCAAAAAAGATGAGTGCGCACTAAAAGACCGTAAAGCAAAAGCACAGACGTCGCTGAGGGTTTTTAATACTCCAACCAATCAGGAGCCGTGCCAGATTCCACCCGTTTCATCGGTTCATCTTTACGGCTCCCGGGAGGGCGACAATTGTCGAAAAGCATGCCTTTAATACCTCCTAAACATGCTTACAAGATCTACTTCCTCCACACATGCCACGAACAAAATGGTTTCAACAAGCCTCTGAATGTATCCTGACTGGTTCTGGGGGTTTTTTAAGACCTATATGAGAGCCTATCACAACACAGTAGACCTCAGAGGTCTCGGAATTCTTTTAACTTTTCGTCATTTCGCCGAAAGAAAAACTGATTTAAACCCGAGACGCTTTAAATCACCTGCTGATCTGAACGCAGTTTTACCTTTTTTATTATTATTAAGATTAAGATTAGAAGCCAAGCCTTGAAAAAATAAAAAAGACTCCAGTTCAGTACAGATCCACCTCAAGGGCAGCGTTAGAGCCATTGTTTTTGTTGGAATGTTCACTGTGGGGTTCCCCTTCTCGCTCAGACTGGATAAACCCAGGACACCCATTACTGCTGACAACACTACCGTCACACCTCCCTCTGTAACAAACGACAGGCTTTCAAGTCTGCCAAAAACCTGACAACACGCGACGGCACCACCGGCGCTTGGTCAGCAGGATTCCGAGCAACAGGAGCCGTACGAGAACGTCGCCCATCTCAGGTAACCGCTAATCTCTCCCACGGTCTCCGACTCAACCTTACTGACTCGAGTCTCGTGTCCATGAAGCATAACAGAGCAAGTCTACTGATCGAAAGACCGGTGTGCTAAAGTGTGCCACCATTTCATCATCACACGTATGAAGGGACATTTTTTACCACTGACTCGAATTCCTCGCCTCAATGTGGTGACTGTTGGTTCAGCGTCCTCCCTCGTCCCTCTCGCCAGCTGATCACAGCGCGAATAAGGACATGACCAACTCAAGACGTCAGTCCTGAGGTGTTAATAACGAGGCCTACATCCGCCGAGAGCCGTGATTTCCAATCATCAATGATGCATGGCCTGAATTTCACACCATTTCCCTAAAAAACTGAAAGGCTTCAGATCCCGAAGAACAAGATGATTCGTGTTCTTCCGCAACACAGCATTCGCTCTAGAAAGTTCGCATTAGCCTAACAGTAACACGCCCATTTGATAATGTTTTTGAAATACTGAAAACTCCTCCTTGACATACGGAGTCACGCGGATCCCCGTTTTAACGACAGTCTGTACTGAGTACATTAAACTGCTCCACGAACAACATCTGGCAGCATCTGTTTTGTCCGGATGAAGGATTTAAGTGTCTGTGCTTGTTTTCGGGAGACACTGGAACGGTACTTGAACGCAGAGCGACCTGCTGTCGCGGCTGTGCTGCACAGTGAAAGTGGGGGGTTTTACGGATGACGATCCGATTCACTAATGAGCAGGGGGAGGACGTGTGCTGCCGAAAAGGAGAAGGAGAATGATGGTGCAGAGTAGGGACAGAGAAGTAGAAGTGGGAGAAAAAAAAAAAAAAAAAAATACATAGTGAAGACATGGAGGAGGAAGCAAAGATAGAGGAAGAAGATGCTCATGTATCTCTCCTCTCTCTCTCTCTCTCTCCCTCACGCACACACGGCCTGGGGCACAAGCACTAATGCACACAGGACATCTCATTATTTCAGCTTTACCGATCCAGGCAGTGCATTAAACTAATAAGGAGTCTCCTTCAGTCAGTGAGCAGGTCCGTGAGCTAAAGACAAAACACTAATCACTAATTAGTCACTAATGTTCTGTAAACAACGCTAATATTATATTGGGTTATGACGAGTGTTTATGTGGCCTGGTTGTGGACATGGGACATGTCTGTTTGTCCCAGTGAGGAGGTGTGGCCTCAAGCCTGTCAGTCCCAGTGAAGGAGGTGTGGCCACTGACCCTCCCAGTCCCAGTGAAGGAGGTGTGGCCATTGACCCTCTCAGTCCTAGTGAAGGAGGTGTGGCCACTGACCCTCCCAGTCCCAGTGAAGGAGGTGTGGCCACTGACCCTCCCAGTCCCAGTGAGGAGGTGTGGCCATTGACCCTCTCAGTCCTAGTGAAGGAGGTGTGGCCATTGACACCCTCAGTCCCAGTGAATGAGGTGTGGCCTCTGCATCAATCATTCCTAGAGAAAGAGGCATGGCCTCAAGCCTGTCAGTCCCAGTGAAGGAGGTGTGGCCACTGACCCTCCCAGTCCCAGTGAAGGAGGTGTGACCTCTGTGTCAGTAACAGTGATGGAGGTATGGCCTTTCTGCCTGTTGGTTCCAGCGAAGGAGGTGTGGCCTCTAAACATGTCCATAACAATACAAGAGACGTGGCATTTCTGCCTGCCAGACCTAGGGAAGGAGGCGTGGCCGACTATTCGAACAGTTTTTAAGAGAATTTCAAATCAACATGCCCTCTATTTCCACTACACTTTACAGGTCAAATCAATTTTGACATTTTTTCCAAACGGTTAAAGAATAAGCATGACGTGCACTACAGTAGAGATCAATAAAAAGCTGTAATGTGTAATTATTTGTTTATATTCCTCACGCAGGCCTGGCTTGGGGTTTTACAAATCAGTCTGCTGAAGCTGAACTTCAAGAAGTATTCAGCACACAGCATGAGTTTTACTTGAGCATGGATTCTTGGGTTTGTTTCCCCCCCCCTTGACTTGGTTTATTAACTGTTTGTTTTAAAAAATATTACAGTCTATAGTCAGTAGTTCAGCGCTCTGAGGCATTTCACTCGTGCCCTTGGTGTGGATGTTTATCCTCTGAGCCTCTTTAATGCAGTGACTGGGTCAATAAAGCTTAAATAATGAGCTCTGGTTTGTATATTGGTGTCTTGAGATTGTGTGTGTGTGTGTGTGTAGATGTAGAGAGGCAATGAGTCTAAGCAGCCTTATGAGTCTTTAAGTGAGTTTACATATGAACAGACCTCCGTCTAAAAACAGTTATTTGAGCGTTACCGGCCGTTAAGCAGTTACCAGCTCCGGGAATCCAAATGCAGGCTATAAACAAACACCACGTTGGCTACGGTGAGCGTTTGCGTGATATAGAACCGAATACACGGCACAAAAGCCTCGATGTAGATCTGACTCTTTAAATAGTGATCAGTGTTACGGTCCAAAGTTCTGAAAATATCCTCATCATTTTTATTAAGTACTTCATTTGTACAAAATAATTATTTTGTTCATAATGTCCAGAGAAAAATACAAGAACAAAGAGAGACCGAAATGGAACGAGAAAGAGACACACAAAGAGACAGAGAGAGAGAGAGAGAGAGAGAGAGAGAGAGCTGACCAAGTGCAGCAGCAGACACATGTAAAGATGCAATGCATCAATCAAACAGCAGGCTCGCTCGCTCACACTCTCTCTCTCTCTCTCTCTCTCTCTCTCTCTATGTGTCTCTGTTTCTCTTTCTCTCTCCATTTCTGTCTCTCTCCCCCTTTGTCAGTGCCTCCATTTCTCTTTCTCTCTCAGTCTTGCTATCTGAGTGTCTCTGTCTCTCTCTCTCTCTCTCTCTCTCTCTCTGCTGGGAGGTAGGATAGTGAGAGGAAACGAGAGCAGATAATTCAACATTCTCTTTCTCACACACAAACACACGGATGTGTGCATGGAGGGGCTTTCCCAACTGAGAAACCCAGGCAAAGTTCAGAAACGTTGAAATATGGCTGCAATACCGGCTACCTTCTGCTCCGAGCTCCACCAGCAATATAATGATCTCCCTCAGCCCCATTCTCTCTCTCTCTCTCTCTCTCTCACACACACAGTTTTCACAGTTGACGCCACGACACGAAAATGGCGTTTTCAAACCGATCCACTTGGGAGAGTGTTTTCGAAAAGCTCCATTTATACTGGACTGAAAACGCCGTGTGGGCGGAGGGTCCAAAACGTAGAGAAAAAGAAGCGTTTTCAAATTCGGATCTGAATTAACGTGGACGTAGCCTGGATTAGCCTGGAACAAACGACGTAGGTTCCCGCCCCCACTGCCCACTTAACCAAGTGAACTCCGGGCCCTGCCCTCAAACCCACAGTAACCGACCAGCACACGGTGTCCCCACTACCACCGTAAACCAACCAACGTGCCCCAATACACGCCAGCACAACATCTCAGAACGTAGTTCCCACCCCAACAGCACTATAACCAATCACAGCACAGCTCCTGTCTCTACTGCACACCGTAAAAACACCAGTTCCTCCTTGTGGAACTTTCAATAAACTAAAAACGTTTACAAATACATTTGTAAACCTGAAGCCAGCTGTGAAACTCAGTAGGACTATGAATTTAAGGAAACATCAATCGAAGCCATTCGAGTGTGCGTTAGTCAATCGTGTGAACTCTAGAGCTTCAAACTCCTCGCCTCTAATTCCTTCAGCACAGCCGCGTGGACCGATTCTGACCCGTGACTGAAGGGAAAGCTTTAAACTGCGCTATTATTTACCGGAAAGTCCGAGAGAATTGGCTGGACTGGAGAAATGTATTTCATTAAATCCGCTCTCAAAGCAATTTCAGTCTCTGCTGGTCCATTTACAAAAAGCGGACG
This sequence comes from Ictalurus furcatus, assembly GCF_023375685.1. Lineage (NCBI taxonomy): Eukaryota > Metazoa > Chordata > Actinopteri > Siluriformes > Ictaluridae > Ictalurus > Ictalurus furcatus. The sequence goes on from NC_071275.1 coordinate 18,222,884, forward strand.
TAGAGTCTTTTTCTTTTTATGTGACCTCGAAGACAACATTTTACCAATACAGGACTCCAGGCTGTACAGAACTCGTTTTTCTGTCCCCGCGACTATTCATTGTTTTTTTTTTTTTTTTACAACGAGCTCAAAAAGTATGACCTCATCAGTTAGCCTTCCTAACCTCATAAATTTTAGTCCGTTGCAGAAAACCAGCTTCCCGGCGTCGTTTCATTTCCCGTCCTCCGCTTCTGTAAACAACTGGACTGCGAGTTGTATTACCTTGAAGAGCTCTTTCGAAACATTCCTGCATGACCGGACACCGAGCAACACGGAGGACGAGGCCGTGTCTACGTTGCAGCTCTGATGCAAAATCGCCACGGTGTAGGTACAAAAAAAAATTATAAACATTCCTTACTCACATAGTTCCAGATAAGCCAATAACGTGACCGAATAACGAACAGATGCTTAATCCTAACAAACTATGATCGACGGCTTCGCTCGGACGCGTATCCGATCCGTGGCTGGGCACGCAAATGGTTAGATTGGAATTTGTGTTTTAACAGCACACTTCACGCCTTGTACGACGGCTGGCTCGTCTCCCACAGACGTATGTCTCTCGGTAATAGCGGTTAAATAAATAATTTTTAATAATTAACAGGCCATTCATACTCTCTCTCTGGCTAATCGCGACCAGCTGGCGAGCAGTCCAACGGAATCCTCGACAAAGCATCTCCGGAATAAATTACACGAGCGGTTTCGAGAACGCGGGTCAGATCAGGTCAGGCCTTCGTTCATACTTATGATCTCTAGCGTACGGGTCACAAATTACAAACGCCGTATGAGCTGTGAAGGCAACAGGCTTGTAATGCGAGCCCGAGTTAATGTTTACGTCCTCTGTAGATTCGGTTACAGCCAATTAAAAATCTTCCTCAACCGGAAGCCATCACCTGATTGGCTGGCTAAAAAAAAAAAAGAAAAGAAAAGAAAAGAAAAGAAAAAAAAGCACAACACAAGATCTTGGCCTAATGCCAAAATGTTATTAGCTAGCCCACCAGGCAAGTAACAGCTCCAAAGTGCTGCCCAGTTTTGAGTTTTGGTTGCCTTTAATCTTAACTGACTCGGCTAAAAAGCGCTGATTGACGCACTGTA
>NC_071275.1:18229014-18294014 GCF_023375685.1 Ictalurus furcatus
TACGGATTCATTCGGCGAGCGAATAAGCGCGTGATCGTAGGCTGGAGGTCGGTGTAGTCCTAAGTACGGATCGATAGTTCTTTTTAAAAAAAAAAAAAGTCTCTCGCAGTAGATATTCATCTGACTGGAAATTCATTTGGCTGATTCTTCAGGAAAGAAGAGCTGTGCTGAATGACCTGCGACAGTTCTCCACACAAAGCCCAAAATCAGACAAGAGGGACGAGGGGAAAGAAACTGAAGCCTGACAGGAGTCTTTGTGCTATTGTATAAACCCTCCTACACCAAACAGACCTCCATCCTAAAGAAACCTCCCTTTCTTTCTCTTTCACACACTCCCCATCCCAACCTCGTCCCCCTTTCTCTCTCAAGGTCACTCGTGTGGGCAGGATTTTGGCTAACCCATAATTAAAAGGGAACGAAATAGTAACAAAGAAAGGAAACGCCCAGGAGCACCTATACTCTGCATGCAAATGCGGTCAATTTAAACAACACGTCCCGGAAATGACGAGCTTCCTCGGGAATCGTGGCGGCGGACATTTAAACACCGTTTCTACAGCGGTCAAAAGGCAACGGGCGCACTGTATACGCCTTCGAATATTATCAGCGACAAAAAGGCCAAGCGAAATGTCTTCGCGGAACGAATAGCACGAGAAGTAGCTGTAACAACGTACAGAGACGTCCTCGATGAAAACCTGCTCCAGAGCGCTCTGCATGAAGCTTGTAGCATCATTCTCAAAAAGACTTGAGGCTGTCATTGGTGCCAAAGGTGCTTCAACAAAGTATTGAGCAAAGGCTGTGAATACTTACGTACATGTGCTTTTTTTGTTTTTTTAATAAATTTACAAAGATTTCAAACAAACTTCTTTCACGTTGTCATTATGGGGTATTGTTTGTAGAATTTTGAGGAAAATAATGAATTTAATCCGTTTTGGAATAAGGCCGTTACATAGCAAAATGTGGAAAAAGTGGAGCGCTGTGAATACTTTCCGGATGCACTGCAAATAGATTGGGGGGGGGGGGGACCGCGAATTTCTTCTGAAGTAAGTCTCCAGAAGAACCGCGTCTGGTTCTGCAAACATGCTGGATAACACTTACCGCTCATTTCCTTATCAAACTGCTCTAACGCTACCCGAGACTACTCTTTATAGTTTTTTTTTTTTTTTTTTTTCCACACCAAATATTGACTTTGTTTCATTTACTATCGTTTACTGATCTTCACGGTCCTTTTTTTTTTTTTTTTTTTTTTTTTTTTAAATGTGGAAACATTTAATTACATTGTTTTGAAGGCAACTTCGCTCTAAAGCAGTTCTTCACCTGTGGCTAAAACTTTTGCACAGTATTGTGTGTGTGTAATATATATATATATATATATATATATATATATGTTAAATTACACAGATGGCCTCAGACATCCAGACAAACGAGGACTATTTTGTTTTACTAAACAGAACAATGCACGTTTCTAAATATTGCCTAAAGACTGTTCCCTTATCCATGCATGTGACCTTGCATTGTCCAGATTATGGTTGTGTTTCTGTAAATAGCAACGCTGTTGTTCAAAAGCACAGACTACAGTACTTTTCTGTGTGGTGGACAAGTCATATTTCACACTATAGCACACAGTGTGTGTGTGTGTGTGTGTGTGTGTGTGTGTGTCTGTGTGTGTGTGTGAGAGCGCCAACTATAGTTTCTTTCACAGGTTCCCGAGGTCGCTACTAAAACGGTCCTCTAGTGCGAAACCAAGAGATTCGTTTACTTTTACTTCGACGTCTTTGCCGAAGCCTCTGATGAATGTTCGTGTCGATCGTCAGAAAAAAAATGTTTTCCCAAAAAAAAAAAAAAAAATTTTTATACCTGTTCTTGGGAATGAAACCGTTGGAGGCATGTTGTTATGGAAAAATAATCAAGGATGGGATGGTGTAGCGCAGCCCAAAGCAAAATGGAGTTAATATTACCAAGCCAAAAGTGATTCTTTTCCTATAACGACGCGTCCTGGCGTTTTTAACTCCTCTAACGCCACAGCGTTTCCCACCACAAGAACGACCCGTCATAGGTTTTTCTCCATTTACAGTTAAGTACGATGGCGTGGAATGTCCGCAAAGTAGGTTAGCTCCTCTCATCGCTTACGTTATCGCAGCTATAAACCCTCACCAACTCTCGCAACGTTAATAAGACGAAAAATATGACGCTAATTTCTGAGAAACCAAACCGTAAAACGTAACGAGGACTTCGACTTGGCGGAAAACCCAACGTTACAGCGTCACCGATGATCGTTACAAAGCGCTCGCACTGGAGACTCCTTCCAAAAAAAAAAAAAAAAGTGTGCCTTGAGAGAAACCCATGTCAACGATACGCTTTTCTTCATTAAATAACACTTTTAAAATCCGCTGATCACTAGACCTGCATTACGTGTCGCGTTCACCATACGAGTCCCTGTTTAAGCCGTTACCACGGAAACGACAAATCATTAAGGACGAACGCGTATACAATCGCGCATAAACCCGTGACTTGCTTTGAAGCCGGATTCTCCGGCAGAGCTGCTTTTAGAGAACCTTATTCAACGCCTTCCTTAAGGAATACGTCGAACGGTTCAGGAATCGTTCGGGAATCAATAGCAAGGAGACGATTCCAGATTCGGGACACGAACAAGACGGACGCTAAAACCGTAGCTGTGTGCGGTAGGACTCCTAGAAAAACCCGGATCGTGTCCCGACGCAAGTAAAGACGTCTTGTGCTTGTATCCTTTCCCCTTCCGTTGGGGGTCTGGAAAAAGATCTACGGCTCCGCTTCATTATGCCGCAGTCTGCTTTTTAACTCTCTGAGCAGTCTGGACAGGACTTGTACAGAATGTTTATACTGATGAACAGTGTCCAAGTCCTGAAGGGGAAAAGAGAAAGCAGAAGACGCAGGGGGAAAGTCTGAAAGTCGGTCATGTTGTGTGTGATAAACATCATGAAACACGAGACTGAGAGATAAAGACAAGTGCTTGGGAAAGGGACGGGTTTAGACCAAGTGGCCTAATAATAATAATAATAATAATAATAATAATAATACATCCCTTTCGAAAATTCTCTTTATCAAAATGCAGTAAGGTTCGACTGAAAGATGGCAAGGCCTCACTCTCTGTAAGCAACAGCAGGAAGCTAATTAGGCCCGATTGAAAAGCAGAGAAGCTCTTCACAGTTCAACTTTCTCACTCAGCAAGAGCCAAATCACACACAAAAGGCGGACGTCTTTTCAACCCGTCAGCGTGTACAAACATGCCGATCATTCGCTCTTTGCTATTCAACAGAAGGGGACATTCTGGCCCAAATAGTAGTAAATGTTAGACAGGCACAACAAGTGCAAGCCAGAGTCAAGGACAAGCTCTCAGCTTCTTTTTTTTTAAACAACATCATCGCATCGCTTCTCGGCCTTTTGGCGAAGATCAAGTGTAGTAAACAACATCGCAGTCAGTGTAAACACGGAGCAAAGAAGATAACGGCACGCGCTCTGAGGCCGAACCTAGCGTTTCCGTTTTATCGAAGGAAGGACGGAGTATGTCCTGAAGAGAGATGACGAAAGGAAGAAGAGAAATGCCGGGAAACTCCTCGTCGTTCCCAACCTCCGACCGGGAAAAACCCAAACGGAACGCTTCATCGTATCGGAATTCCTACTCTGACGCTCGGGATCGCCTCCTCGAGCCCAAGTTCCTACGCGTTCAGCGGGAATCCAAACGGCCGCTCACGGCGTCCGCACTACGCGACGCAGAACGTCTTGCCTTTAAAATGAGTTACATTCTACGTACAAGTATATGCTTTAGGTCGATCGACGTATTCGCTAAAGCTATCAAACACTGGCTATATGGTTCCCTGTTTTGAGGAGGAATTGGCAAGCATTTACAGAAAATCCTAAAGCACACGTCAGCTAATTATTAGCTATTTGGCTAGCGTACCGACGCAACGGCGCTAGGAAACGTCTCAATTTCTGAAGCATCATACGATAATAGATGGGATTACGTAAATGATCTGAATCAGAAAGAAATGAGACAAGAGCGTGGAAGATTTACGAGTGGGATAGTTTTTGTAATGATTTCTAACCCGGGGTGATCCTTCAAATCAGGATCCCAACCGTGGCTCTGTGATGGTCGGAGGATTGCAAACATCTTGGATGCTAGCGTAGAACCTCATCCGCTAAGCAGCTGGTGTACGGTATACGGTGCGTACTGTTTGAACAAGTCATTTTTTTTTTTTATTTGAGAAAACATGACACCCACAGGGTTAATCCTACTGAGAGCAGGGAACGCTGGGTAGGTTTTCTTGCTCTCGGCTTTTCCGCTGTAATACAAACCGTGGTTGGGTTCAATCCTCTGCTAATTAAACCCAGGTGCTGAAAGGAAACGCGCTACAATCATAATTCCAGCTTTGATACGTGGCTCATGGCTACTCTGAGCAGCAACGTACTGATAAAATGAAAGAAAAAAAAAAAAGAAAGAAAGAGGGGGAAAAAGAAAAAAAAAAAAAAAACAAAACCATGATGGGCCTTTGGAGATGCTCCTTCCCCGACCGGGTTCAGAGAAAACACATCATCATCTCATACGATACGGAGTGATCGACGACACGCGAGAACCCTCAAGAACCATTTCCACACAAGACGGAAAGGTGTTTATCGCGTCGGTTACACCAGATCGCATTCTACTAAAGCTTAATCCTCATTGTGCGTCGTTAAAACCCGACGCGTAGGGATTAAAACACTTGGAGAGGCGTCGTTACGGGAAAATAAATCAACAACAGGTGTGGCGTGATGAAGTCACTGTTACCATCGCGGAGTTGATTATTTCCCCCTATAACAGCATGGCCTAAAGTGTTTTACTCCTTCTAGACAACTGCTCGTTTCCCGGGAGAACGACGACTCGGTTTAGTTTTTGTCCGTTTATAGCTACGTTTAATGTTGCGGAACATTTGCGAAACAAGTTACAGCAGCTATGAACAGTCCCTCTCTCGAGAAGTTAATAAGGAACCCCTCCCCCGCCCCGCCCCCCAAATAAAAAATAAAAATAAATAAGGTAAAAATAAGTTTATAAGGAAAAATTTAAAAATGTAAAAAGCAACTTCTGACGTTAACCTGGAGATCGAAACTTTAAACGTGTCGGAAAACTTAAAAGCTACGGCATTAGGTCTGCGCCGGCACTGGAGACTCCTTCCAGGAAACTATAAACAAACATCTCCTCGCAGAAAATGTCAACATAACAACTGCACATGGGGTTTTTTTCCCCCCCATCCGTGGTTACTATAGAAACGAGAGCATACTAGAACGTGTGCATTAAAATAAAGCCGCGATTCGCCTTGTAGCAGGAAATACTGTCAGAGCTGCTGTTATAGAAAATGAACCGGCACCTTCTGACCAATCAGAACAGCGAATTCAACAGCATTCTGGCATAAGCCAAGTTATTACACGATCAAATGTGACTCGGACCCCACGCCGTGACCCGCGACCCTCCCCGTGATAGCATTTCTCGCCGCTCTGTGCGTTAACGCGACGGGATCTGGCATGATCCCAGAGTAAACGGACGAATCAGGCATGTAAAATAAACCCCCCGCGTGCATTCCGGACTCCGGTATCTCCGCGCTAATCCGACCCCGCGGCAGCAAATCCGGCATCCGAAATCGCCCCATCGCCGATCAGGTGGCTTAGGTTAAGAGCGTTGATATGGGATCTCTGTGAAAGAATAGGATCAGAGGATAAGCGCTAATGTGATTTTTTTTTTTCCCCACCGAGACGTGGAGACGGAGATCCTGCGCCGAGACAACACCGTTATTGTGAGTTATGAACTTTCAAACCGACTCGTGTTGGAATTCCTCCTTCATGCTCACGTCAGCCTTCGAGGGAAATCTGTGGATCTCTTTTAAACTGCTCGCTTAAATATAAATCGAGGTTTTTCTGCCTTTTTATTTATTTATTTATTTATTTTAAATCGAATATGACCAGCACTCCCACCAAGTCGGCGGTGTTATCAGTAACGCTGGAACAAATTGGTATTTGTTTAGTTATTAATTATACGGTTTATTCTTCTAATAAAAAAAATAAAAAATAAATAATTTATTACAATTGTTTCATACGTGATCACTAAAAGCTGTGAAGAAGCGTCTCAGACGTCGCGCCGAGAGCGCAAGATTTTTCTCAGTAGCGTTTAAAAACATTAATGAAAAATTGAAACATTTTATTATTCTTTTAAAAAAAAATTCATTTTAACTAAAATAATCGGAAGAATTTTTTAAAAATAAGAACTTCTATATTTTTTAAATGCTTTTTTTTTTTTTAACTTTGTGTGCTGTATTTATACATATAAAATATATTCTAATACATGAAGAATATATTTCAGTTAAACTAATATAGAATTTTTAATGAGATATATTTGTATTTATATATGCATTTTATTTATATACACACACACACACACACACACCATTAACGTTTGTCAGCCTTATCTAAAAAAATGGATATAAAACTATACAAATATATAAAATATGAATATATTAACATACATTATGTAATAACTTCTTTCTGTAGACGTGTTCTGTTTGCTTGTTTTTGTTTGTTTGTTTGTTTGTTTGTTTGAGCACTATATGCTAATAAATACCACGCGTCATGAAAACGTCCGGTATCCTCATCTAGCATTTCTGCCGTATTGTCGTACATTTGATAAACTGCTGCGACGTGTATGTAAACGAATATCGTTTTTGAATATGTGGGCGCGTTTTCTCGGAAAGGTCACGTGACCGCACATGCAAACAGTCTCGATGATTCAAAGCTCGTGCGGCCAGGACGTCATTTGCAAGTCGGAAGGAGTTGTCGCGTCCGTAACGTTAGAACAGATCGGCGACGGCGGAGGCGAGAGAGAAGGGGGTCGAGGGTCAAGCGGTATGAAACCGAGAGCGTTCCCGTGGTGACTGACGGGACCTCGAGGCTGTCCGGACGAACGATGATGACTCGGTGTTTCTGTGAAAGTTCCTCTCTCGACAGCAACAAAATACTTCCTGATAACTCGTTTTTATTACTTCATTAAGCAGAGGGTTTTAAAAAGGAGACAGTCAGCAGAGTGGGAAAATCAATAAAGGGTAAGAGGTGCGTTAGTGAGCCGCACTGCAGCCGCTGCTGGAACACGCAGCCGATACGTACACGACGTTTATTTCCGTGAGTACAGAAGATATGGCCAAGGTCAGTTTACTGTACGCCTACCGTGCTGCCACTGCAAACGTCCGTGTGTGTGTGTGCAACAATAAAGCAGGTCCAGTACAGCAGATAAGCAAATCTGAATAAACTGGATTCATGCCTTCAGCATCAGCTCGAAGTTACTCAAGTTTTCTTCGACATGTCGGTCTGTTTCCTCTCCCTCACCTGCTCATCGGTACACTCTGCTCACACAGATCAGCTTCAAGCTCGTACATCGCTACCATCAAGCCCGTACATCGCTAGCTAACTGACCCGAATCTCAGCCGTTTGCAGGCTGTACAGTAATGATGTCGTTTGATGATGACACTCTTAAAAACAAAGCTTCCTATTAGAAGCCTGATGCCATAGGAGAACCCTTTTAGGTTGTACAAAGAACCTTTAGAGAACCATCTATTTACTGGCTGTTTGAAGAACCCACAAATGGGTCTTCACAGCAGTGCCACAAGGAACCATGTTATAAAGTCTAAAAAAAAAAATAATAATAATAATAATAATAAATAAAAACAACAACAACCTTTAGTCAGTCAGTGTTTCATGGAAACAAGGTAAGGTTCTTAAGAGTGATGCCAGGAGAACATTTTCCACTCCCGCAAAGAACTTTATAGGGTTCACGTGAAGCTGTTAAGGGATGATACCTTGAAGAACCAACACACGGCTCTGAAGAACTTGTAATGAAACATTAAGAACTTCTTAAATCTCCAAAGAACCATATAACTCAAGAACCCTATTCAATGAAAAATGGTTCTTGACAAGAAGGAGGTTCTTTGCAGAACCGACGGTGCTGTAAAGAACCATTGAAGAACCTTGATTTTTAAGAGTGCGCCGACGGGATGCACGACGTTAAAGGGCTCTGCTCGGAACCTACTTGAAGAGTATAGAAGGGGGAACTGTACACAGTGCGAGCTGCAATGTAGATTTGACGTCACTCTGTAAAACGGGAAGGAACTGCGAAGTGAGAAGACTACCCCATCCGGGGACTCGCACGGACGCCTCCGTTACTTCTACGTTGGATTTCTCATCAAAACGGCGTCGAACGTCGAGTGAGAAAAGAAGCTCTCGCTCTTTTGTTCTTAACCGCGGAACGTGAGCGATCTCCGTTACGTTTGAGGAACCAACTCTTAACCGTTTAGAGGAACGACGGAAATACAGCTCCACGCCGACAACACGTGGAAACCAGAATCGTCAAACACGTCGCGAGTAATATGACACGACGGTGTTTAAACGGTTTTTCAGGGTGGAGCTTTCTGCAACGAGTCAATAACAAATGTTTGCGCAGAGATAAGACCGCAAACGAATCTTTGCCAAACACGTTTTCTCGATTAGGAGCAATTTCACCGAAATTCCCAGGCATGGTGAATAAAAGTGAAACTAAACACCAGTTTTTGTGGCTCGGAGACGGAAATGGAAAGAGGCAGCGAGAGAGAGAGGGAGAGAGAGAGAGAGAGAGAGAGAGAGAGGGAGAGGGAGAGAGAGAGAGAGACTGTTGGACCAACTGCCAGTGGCGCTTTGGGAACGTGTACTTCGAAAATGTCGACTGGCTCGTTTCCTGATATTGTCTGAATCCGTGTGGTAAAACGGGGCCGAATGGGCGTGGCACTTCAGTCTCCAGCCCGCTCCATAACTTAAACCATGTGATGAGAGAGAAGTCTTCAGGGAGCCGTCAGCGTGCATCGGCGAGAGAAACCCGACACAATACACGCTCTGTGCTTCCTCCACCTGAGATTTACAGCTCAGTCACTGGCATGCGGCCTGCTGATATGATTTAACACTAAACAGAGCGCTCCCGCGGCTCGTTCGTTCACGACTAGCTTCACGTGACTCGCCGCCTTACGGCAGATTTCTGGGTAGAACGTTCTAGAAGTTGCTTCAAACTATATTATCGCTCAGTGGAACTTTACGCGTAGTTAAAAGGTGCATGGGAGGTGCAGGTCATGGATTCCCATCCCTGGTCTGGGAGAACCCCTTGTGGTTATATGTAATGAGTTTTCCTGAAAAGGTTCCAAGGAGAGCCTGTTCACGATGCTAGGAACCTTTGAGTAACCCTTGTAGCTTTTTTCCCCCCCTAATAGTCATGTGTTGGTGATTAAAGGGCCAATAGAAGGGTAGAAAGTACAATCTGAGAAAAAAAAAAAAACGAAACGAGATCTAGAACCCTTAAAAGGTCCTTTGTTTCTGTGTCTTCATCTAGTTGGGTTCCGTCTAAAGTGTTATCCTGTCTGAAAGAGCTTCAATTAGAAGCCTTTAGGTGTAAGTGATAAAACCTATCAAGAACCCTTAGGGGTTCTTCAGTTGTCACTGTAAACTGTGTTCCTGTATTAGTAGTTTTTGCAAAGTGCAGTCTTTGGGGGGGGGGGGGGGGCATTGTAATCAGAAATCTAGAACCTTTAGGTGTTCCTCGGTTGTCCCACTTGGGGGACTTTTATGCCATTTACGTGAGGTAATAAACAAGCCAGTCTAGAACTCGGTTCAGTTGTGCTTCTGTGGGAACCCTCGGGTGTAGTCTTTTCCTATTGGAAAGGGTTAGGGACCCTTAGGGATTTTCCAGAGGTCTGTCTTTGGGAACCTGTATGGGTTCTATGTAATGTGTTATCTGAAAGGGTTCCAAGTAAAACCCTTTTAGGTATAGGTAATAACACTCAATATTTGTAGTAGGTGTCATTAAATCTAGAACCCTTAGGGGTACTTCAGTCATCACGCTGTGGGGAACCGATATGGGTTCTGGGTAAAGTGTTTTCCAGTTTGAAAGGGTGCCAGTTAGAATCCTTTATGTGTTTTCAGTCACCCTCGCGGGGAACCTTTACGGGTTCTATGTAAAGTGCTCCAAAGAGAACCCTTTCAGGAATAGGTAATAAAGGTGGTCAATCTAGAACCCTTAGGAGTTCATCACTTATTACCCTAAGGAAACCCTTATGGGTTCTATGTATTGTAGTGTAGTGTTGTAGAACCCTTTCAGGTGTAGATGACAAAAGGGACAATCTAGAACCTATCTTCAGTTGTCACTCTGGAAGAACCTGTATGGGTTCTATGTCGTCTCGATCTCTTTTAGAAACTTTATTATTATTATTATTATTATTATTTATTTATTCTTAAGTGTGTAATAAACAAAAAAAAACGACCTGGTGTTTGTTGATTACACTTTAAGAAGGAAGTTTGTGTTTGTTTACTCCTCAGATCCTGAATAGTAGGCACGAGCCGAAAGTAAGTAAACAGAAGGGCTTGTCCGCACGCGCTGCCTTACCTGGACGGACGGTTTTGAGTCTAACGGCTCCTGTGGAGTTCCTCACGGCGCTCAGCACGTCGTACAGCGGTAATCCGGACACGGGCAGCGTGTTCACCTCCAGCACCAGCTCTCCCTCGGTCAGAGTGCCGTGCTCGTAGCTGATGGAGCCGGGGTCCACGCGGCCCACGCACACGAACTCCCCGTTCTCCGCTCCGCCCTGCAGCCGCACGTTCACGTCCCCGCGTGCGTCCCGTCGCACCGCGCACTCGCTCACTCTCGCGCTCCAGTGATTCTTTTTCTGCACCGCTTTGGACATGATGAGGACAGGAAAAGTGAAGAGAAGAGTCCAGAAACAGGTGGTTTTAAATCCTCCCGGTCTCTACCGGTTGTTTCAGACGCGGTAAAGTTTCTTCAGCGCTCTTCCCAACATGAGCGCGTGCGTTTCATTCCCAAACAAACAAATGAACGAACAAACAAACAAACAAACAATTGAAAACAAACAACTCAAGCCATCCTTGAACTTAAATGAAACTCCGTGATTTCAGCAGCTGCTTCTAATTTATATCCGCTTTATTCCTCATCTTCCTCCTCAATCCTCATTAACGTCGAAACGCCTCGCGCACTTTCTTCCCTTCCTTTTTTTTTTTTTTAAATTCCACAAGTTATTTTTCTCAACCAAAGAGTCGTAAAACTCTTTATTCGTTTCCAGCTCGTTTCTTTTATTCTTCCCTCCCCGGTTAACGCTCTGTTTTACCCCGACTCACGGCTCCTTTAACCAGGTACAAGCTCCTCCGTTTGTTTTCGTTAGTAACGCTCTGTGCGGCTCTTCGTGCGTGTGCGCGCGCGCGCGCTTGGATGTAGTTACAGATCGGCTGGAGAGTCCGCGCATGCGCACTGCCTCCCTTCGTAGTCTTGATGGCTCCAATCGCGCGGTCCTAGCGCCCTCTATTTCATGCTCAGTTTACAAAACAGAGCAAATACACCCTTTTCAGTATTACTAGTTTTGCCGTTTGAATATAATTCTGCGTCCTAGTTCGTCTACTTCTTCTGTACTCTTCTCTTTTTTTGTGTGTGTGAAGAAAAAAGTACATAATTTTGAATGTGTAGCAAAAGAGTACTCGGACACACTAACAACCCATCACAGGGCACAATCACACACACACTCACATACTACGGACAATTTGGAAATGCCAATCAGCCTACAATGCCTGGCTTTGGATCGGGGAGGAAACCAGAGTACCCAAAGGAAACCCATGAAGCACAGGGAGAACATGCAAGCTCCGTGTACGCAGGGCGGAGGCGGGGGTTCGAGCACCAACCCCGGAGGTGTGAGGCAAACGCGCTAACCACCAAGCCACCGTGCCTCTCTATTTTTTTATCTCATTACTGAATTATGATTGATTTTGATATTATTTTATCTTCTGGATCGTGCAAATATACCAAACGATCTTTCTATGAAGAATATCCATAATGCAACCCAAAGTTTGTAGGGAATAAAGACAAAAAGTGAATTTCCGGATAAAATGCAATTAAATCAAAGGCTTTAACTGAATTTGAATTTTGAGTGACACATTTCTAAAAACAAATAAATAAATATTATTAAATAAATGCAAAAATAAACTAATAATAATAGTAATAAGAATAATTTCACAAGCCAGATATATTAATATTTTAGATCATATTTAATTAATTGATTCATAAATTAATGAAATGAATATTTTATTAATATCATCTATTGGAACACAGCCTGCCCCTCTGCATTTCCACAACCTGAAACATTTAAGGAAAAATCAAGAGGCAGCAATTCACTGAATGCTCCTGTGTATAAGGACCAACTTTGAAAAAAATAAAAAAAAATCAATACCGTCGATACCCTAGGTATTCTTTCACCACTGTTGGTCTGACATAACATGTCGAAGAAAACTTGTACCGTACCTGCAGGACCAGTTTAAATTGTCCAAAGAGGAATGCTGACTCAAAGTGAGCATTAGACAATGAGTAAAGCTATGTGCTCTCGTCACTCAGGTTCAACCACACTGTCCTCTCTAAGCTTCATGACGTCCACTGTCTCCAGTCCTTCTGCACATGACAGTTCCAGTCTGACAGGTTTAACACACAGCAGGGCCAGTCCATGATGACAGTGATGTTTTCTGGGCTGTGACCAAAACCAATCCACGTTCCACAATATGACGGAAAAGTCAACATGAAGAACGCCTGTTTAACTTCTGATTAAAAAAAAAACAAACAAAACAAAAAAAAAACTCATTGTTAATAGATAGAGGAGCCAAGAGCCTTTAAAGACAAAATGAAATTAAAACTTTTTTTTATTTTTACATTGTCATGTCTTTGGTCAGATTTCAGTGATATCATGTTTGTGAATCCTTTAGAATTTTCTATATATCTGCATAAATATGACCTAAAACATCGTTTTAGATTTTTCCAAAAATAGACAAAGAGAACCCAATTAAACAAATGAGACAAAAATATAATATTTGGTCATTTATTTATTGAGGAAAATGATCCAATATATTTAAGTGGCAAAAGTGTGTGAAGCTCTAGGATTAGCAGTTTAATTAGAAGGTGAAATTAGAGTCAGGTGTTTCCAATCAATGGGATGACGATCAGGTGTGAGTGAGTGAGCGGCCGGTTTTATTTAAAGAACAGGGATCCATCAGAGTCTGATCTTCACAACACATGTTTGTGGAAGTGTATCATGGCACGAACAAAGGAGATTTCTGAGGACCTCAGAAAAAGAGTTGTTGATGCTCATCAGGCTGGAAAAGGTTACAAAACAAAATTGTTTGGACTCCACCGCTTCACAGTCAGACAGATTGTGTACAAATGGAGGAAATTCAACACTACTGTTACCCTCCCCAGGAGTGGAGACCAACAAAGATCACTCCAAGAGCAAGACGTGTAATAGTCCACGAGGTCACAAAGGAACCCAGGGGAACTTCTAAGCATCTAAAGGCCTCTCTCACAATGGCTACTGTTCATGAGTCTAACATGAGGAGAACACTGAACAGCAATGGTGTGCATGGCAAGGTTGCAAGGAGAAATTTACTGCTCTCCAAAATGAACATTGCTGCCTGTCTGCAGTTTTCTAAAGATCACATGGACTAGACAGAAGTCTGTTGGAAAAATGTTTTGTGGACGGTTGAGACCAAAATAGAACCTTTTGTTTTAAATGAGAAGCGTTATGTTTGGAGAAATGAAAACACGGCATTCCAACATAACAAGCTTATCCCATCTGTGAAACATGGTGGTGGTAGTGTCATGGTTTGGGCCTGTTTTGCTGCATCTGTGACAGGACAACTTGCCATCATTGATGGAACAATGAATTCTGAAGTATACCAGCGAATACTAAAGGACAATGTCAGGATGTCATGTCTGTGAACTGAATCTCAAGAGAAAGTGGGTCATGCAGCAAGACAACGACCCTAAACACACGAGTCATTCTAAAAAAGAACGGTTAAAGAAGGATAACGTTAATGATTTGGAATGTCCAAGTCAAAGTCCTGACCTTAATCCAATAGAAATGTTGTGGAAGAACCTGAAGCAAGCAGTTCATGTGAGGAAACCCACCAACATCCCAGAGTTGAAGCTGTTCTGTACTGAGGAATGGGCTAAAACTCCTCCGAGCCGATGTGCAGGACCGATCAACAGTTACCTCGAACGTTTATCTGCACAAGCGGGTCACACCACATACTGAAAGCAAACGTTCACATAGTTTCACCGCTCAGATTGGATCATTTTCCTCAATAAATTAATAAATATAGTATAATATAATAAAGTATATTATTATATATATATATCTCATTTCTGTAATTGGGTTCTCTTTATCTGCTTCTAGGACGTGTGTGAAACTCTGATGTTGTAGATCATATTTATGCAGAAATGTAGAACAACCTAAAGGCTTCCCAAACTTTCAAGCGCCACTGCATGTCTTGTTTTGGATAGGATTCTTACTAATTATGCATCTTTTAGAGATGATCGATCTTCAAAACTTGGTTTAACCAGCATCACTGTTTAAAGCCAGGTGCTTTAATATGAGATTTTCCTTCTACAGAATCGTCAAGCTCGCGTATGTTATCAGGAGCCATATTTCATATTTCGTAACATAATCATGACCTTGTTTTCTTTCTATGCACGTTTACGTCACACACTGTACAGTGGCACGACATTATAGGCAAGCGCTTTTATTGTAACGGTTACCTCTGTGTGCTGAATTCATCACCCTCAGCTGCGTCATTATCGCTTGCACAATAGCACTTTAATCATG
This sequence comes from Ictalurus furcatus, assembly GCF_023375685.1. Classification (NCBI taxonomy): domain Eukaryota; kingdom Metazoa; phylum Chordata; class Actinopteri; order Siluriformes; family Ictaluridae; genus Ictalurus; species Ictalurus furcatus. Next base: position 18,243,729 of record NC_071275.1, read on the forward strand.
AGCTATTTGCAAGTCAAATATTCCAGAACAACACCCTTAGAAATTAGTGATTGTTCTCATTTTCCTCATCTTCATGCAGATTAAAATGTGTGTGTGTGTGTGTGTGATTAAAAGGGGAGTGTGTAAATGTTTCTCTATGTTGTACTGTATATACTGTGCTCCTTAAAAAAAAAAAAAACAACACCAAGAATAACACCAACCTTCTGCTTAACATGAATTTTAAGCCTTAAACCGTGTGGGTTTTCGTGGGTTTTTTTCTCCCCAGCAGAGCCAACAGAAGCACGGAGCAGGCACGTCCTGCCAGGGCTCCGCATCTGTGCTCTGCGAGCGATGATGTAACCCGTCTAACCCGATTTCCCTCCTGAAAGACGCAGAGATAAAGCATGTGATGATCAAGCAGCCTCCAGACACACAGCTCAAGCCTGCTGTTCCCGCCAGTAGCTGAATAAATGCACACGCACAAACAATTTGCAATTGATTTCATGTTAATCGACTACCGAATCAGAACGAAAGCACAACGGATCATTTGCCGCAGGGCTCAAATGAATCGTTTGGTGCGAAACCTACATACATTCTGTACATCAACTTTAGGATCATGAGACAAGGAAGAACAAGAGAACGACAAGAGTGGGTCAAAGCTGATGAGCAGTGGCTACCACGGCACCTTGTCCTTTTTTTTTCTTTTTTTTTTTAAATGAATCCCTACTCTTTTTTAGTCATTCTTCTGCTCTTAAAGCATTACTCACTCTACTTAGTTTCTCTGAGGTGTCTCTGAACGCTATCTAACATGTAGTCTCCGAGAATCTGTTCAGAACATCTGAGAAGACAGTTGAATAAAATACTAATCGAGCAGAAGTGAAAATCTCTCGCTTGGAGTAGAACCAGTAGAACTGGTCAGTAAATAGTCAAAGAAAATGCAGCATTTTTTTGAATTCTGTTTAGACAGCTGGTTGGAAAACAGCACATCTTGGGAAAATATAGTTAAATCCAGCTTGTGTCCCTGGTGGAAGCTTTAAAAAGTTCAGCGTAGAACTCTACAGAACAATCCAAGAGATCCATATCCAAGAGATCCATATCCACATGCTGCTTGATTGCACAAGTCACATGAATGTAGCAGGGATTTTTCCTTACCGTAACATTCAGCCTTTCCAGTAACTGCTGGATTTGGGTCAGGTTTTTGCAGAAATGATTGATCATTATGACTGGAAAAAAAAAAAATTGCGATAATCGTTTGATATGGTTATGATCATTCCTGCTAGAATTGCTATGGGAATCAGCACTAAGATAATGGTAATGTAGCCTTCCAAAACCTTATCTAACAAAAATGGGCAAAAATGGCCACACACACACACACACACACACACACACACACACACATATATGTATATATATATATATATACACACACACACACATGGCAACAAATAGACCAGTGGATTCCTCAACACTACAGAGAACAAAGATAACGACTACGAGGCTGTTACCGTATAATAACTGAATAATCCAGGACACGTTATGAACTCATGACATAAATATATCAGATGTAAGGAAGGGATAAATTCATCATCAGGACTATAAGAATAACTATATTATTTATTTACACCAATATCAGCATTCCTCGGTTTACATGTATAAGATATCGGGCTGTGATGAGTGTGCGTAGTGTTGTTACTGAAGCATATGTACATTCTCTATATTGCAGAAGGGGCCTTCTCTGATCCTTTATACTGCACAAAAATCTGATTATTGCATATCATGTATATTGTGTACCGCATAGCTACTAGATTAGATTGTGTGTGGGTACGATGCCAGACACTGGCTTTTTACAAAACATGGTGTAGAAATGAGATCATTTTAAACACTAAAAACAAAACTCAAATGCACATACGGATATATATATGAATATATATATATATATATATATATATATACATATATATATATATATATATAAAATTTATGTACTTTTGCTCATTTCTCTTTATGACGTGAGTAATAGAGATATGTGGAGAGATTTAAATATATATATATATTATTTCCCTTTCCATCTTGTCCTTTTGTCCGTCTGCTCAGGCTGCTCAGACCGGAGAGACAAAAGCCAGTGCACATGGGAACCCGGTGACCCTGTTGCCAGCGCTGACCCCTTCGCCAGTGCACACACGCCTGGGTTGAGGCAGTTCGACTATCATGTTTGATGTTGTACTAACACTGTCTGGAATTCTCCCAGTTTTACACGCTGTAAACATTTCAGTCAGGTTGTTTCACCTGAGGGAAAGTGTATTTCTGCCGCCTGGAAACCGAGTCATATCAGCTTTCTGAAGATCTTCAAAGATAGCTACTCTAGATTGGTGTTTGATCCGGTTATTTCAATTTAACCTATAGACTTGCTCTACGTCAGTTGATCGCTTTAAGACTACACGGGAAGCCTGGCTTCCCCAAAACACATCACTGGGCTTCACTGGGAGTTTATTGGACCTTATAGTAGGTAGACCTCGCAACTGGGCGGAACCATGTGACCAGCTGCCGATCAGTGAATCCGGAATAAACATGGCTGACGTGTCAAACTTAAACATAATGGCACCAGTCGGAATTGCTTGGAGGCTGCTGTAGGTGTGGTTTGTAAATAAACTGTAAATAATAAACTTCTGTTTTGATTAGCCGCATACATTTTTGGAAACTTGTTGTTTATACAGTATATCTAGATAGCTGTCACTTCCTTCTTCAGCTAGCAGCTTAGCTGCATTCGAAATAGCAGACACTGCTAATGTTGAGCTGAAGACTTTCTATGCTGATAATTATAAGAAGAGACAGCAGACCAGTGTCTAAGGAGTCCTTTTAGCTGTCTTGGTACAGTAAAATTGATTGATAAGGTGTGTTTATTATTAGTTTTAGATTCCTGACAATGAGCGATAACATGTTAGAATATAAACCTATTGTTAAGGTTATATATGTATATACCATACTGTATATGCCATAATAGAAAGTAGTGCTTCCTCTATTTTAATATCCACCATCCACGCTTGATGTAGTCTGAAGTCTCTTCATACTATACTATATGTGATGCTGTAGTTATGCAGGTGACAAAACAGCAGTCATACTCAGGTGAGGACCAAAACAACCGGTCAGAGAAGCTGAAGGAACCCCACAAAACGTTCACATGAAACTCCATCAGGTAGTAACCCGGGCTCGGGATTGAACCGATGACGCTGGAGCTGCGAGACGGTTATAATGTTACATTCTGACTTATGAATATGAATATTCAAATCGGATGAATATTCAAATCAGATATTAAAATCCCATTTGTTCAAAAACAAGCTTGTTTACCTGTAGGAAGTTAATGTTAGTGCCGATTGTTACGGCTTATTTGGAATATTTTTTGCCTGCTGAAAATAGGACGAATAGCGATTCCAAAACTTGCGTCAACCTACGACAAATTTGAGCTAATTTAATAGCCTTTAATTGCTCAGTTAGCTATTACTGATTGACGAAGGATATGATCCACCCGTCCATTTTCTCTATCGCTTATCCTACACAGGCCTATCACAGGGAACTCAGGGGACATCTTGGATGGGGTGCTAGTCCATCGCAGGGCACAAGCGCACACACTATGGACAATTTGGAAATGCCAGTCAGCCTACAACACATGCCTTTGGACTGGGGAGGAAACTGGAGGACCTGGAGGAAATCCTTGAAGCACATGTGCTCCATGCACGCAGGGCAGAGGCGGGTATCGAACCCCCAACCCCCGAGGTGTGAAGCAAACGTGCTAACCCCTAAACTACCATGCCTCCAGAAGGACATGCTGTATTTCCTAATTGCATCTAGTATATTTGTACTTCACGGACGCACAGTGGCTTAGTGGTTAGCACGTTTGCCTCCGGGGTTCGATTCCTGCCGGGGCCATGTGTGTGCGGAGTTTACATGTTCTCCCTGTGCTGAGGGGGTTTCCTCCGGGTACTCCGGTTTCCTCCCCCAGTCCAAAGACATGCATGGTAGGCTGATTGGCGTGTCTAAAGTGTCTGTAGTGTGTTAGTGTGTATGTGAGTGTGCCCTGCGATGGACTGGCACCCTGTCCAGGGTGTACCCCGCCCTGTGCCTGATGTTCCCTGGGATAGGCTCCAGGTTTTCCCTTGACCCTGAAGAAGGAGTAAGCAGTAGAAGATGGATGGATGGATATTTACAGTTCATGATTTTCTATAATCGATGAGGTTTCTAGATCATTAGGACCTTTTTATGTGCTCTATAATGCAAATATTGCAATACATTTGCCAATTACAGTCGTGATGATGGAAGTCTGGGGAATTTTTTATGACACATATCAGACCTTTAGGACCTGGATGTTTTAAAACGCCATGTAAAAAATGTGATATGTCTACTTCATCTGAGTCTACAGTGTTGGACATGATGTAGTAAGATGATCTCTAATCTAAAGTCCAGCACCGATGTTTCCCACTGAGCAGACCGCAGATCACACATCTTTGCTCACCCGTCACTTTAACTTTCAATGCCAAAGCCTTGCAGGATATGAGAAAAATAAACATGGAGCATATGTAGCACACATGAAGCCTCAGATCTCAGCCCTGGGGAGTGAAATCAAATCTCTTGCTCACTTTATATACAGAAAAAGACGGTCAGGAACGGGGAAAGGGGATATAATGGGATACAAATGTTGGGAGGATGAAAGCCGAGTCTTTATAAAGTTCAGATCCAGGCTCGGCTTTGATAGGTGGATGAAAAAAACTTTTCATGAATACAGGTCTGAGGACAGTGATGTTGCTCTGGTACGTGATGAACGGTTTGATCGGTCGTCTTTAGATCAGATCTGAGATCTGAGATCAGTCAGAGACAAAGATCCAGCTCTAAAGCTGGTGTAGGTGGTTCCAACCCTTTAACTGTTATGCTGCTATGGGTCAGTGGGTCTCAGATGAGAGAAGGAGAACAAAGACAGGAATCTGAGATGTACTGGATTGATGTGTATATAGTGCATATTTATATATTCAACTGATGGATAATTTTCCACTCTTCCTGAAAGAAAGAAAGAAAAAAGAGGGCTTGTGCAGATCCTAGGAAACGAGACAACCTGCACTTCTTTTTTTTTTTTTTTTGTCTTATTAAGTGTGAAAAAGAAAAAGGAGAGGCTGATGAAGGAACAACTGCTTGTAGCTGCTATAACGGAAGTGATAACATGGGCTAACTCGCTTCACAGACATCCCACAGCAATAACTGCAGCTATAAATGGATCAATATTATAACTGTGTCGTTCTTTAATAAATAAGGCAAATTGCTGTCGTGTATGAGGAATAAAACACTTCGGGATGTGCTTTTAATGGGAAAATAATCAATCACAACACCTCACTGGTTATTGTAATATAACAGCACAGTCTAGCATAAGTGCTATATTCCCTAATGTATTATGACCCTGACCTTGGTTGTTTGTATGCAGGACTATGTTAGAAGTTCTTTGGTTTTCAACATGGTGATAGAGATTGTACATGTGTACAACCTCATGTTTATGTCCCAGGGAAACTGGATATTGGATATTGGATATTTAAAACAATGGTCCTCATTTATCAAGCCGGATATGAACAGATTTATTCGTAATTTGGTACTAATGAAAATATTGTCGTTTCAGGAAGAAAAAAAAAAAAAAAAACGCTCGTATCCTACTCGTGCTGTTTAAATTTATGCATGAGAAGGCTAGTTAATGTATACCTCCATTGATCGGCTTCAAAGCAATCCCACAAAGTGTGAGTTACTGCACTTTTATATACAGTAGAGATTATGCTGTCAAGTTTTATTAGCTTGTGTGTTTTTAGTTACACACACAAACTCAATGAAACTTTTGTGCAGCCCCGTCTTCTCATATTAATGATATTAACTATAGAAATGATTATTTATTACTATCCGTCGTGACCCAGATGAGGACGGGTTCCCTTCTGAGTCTGGTTCCTCTCAAGGTTTCTTCCTCATATCATCTCAGGGAGTTTTATCCTCGACACCGTCTCCACCGTCTCGCTCAATAGGGATAAATTCACACGCTTAAAATCTCTATCCTGTGTTTATATGTTTCTGTAAAGATGCTTTGAGACAATGTCCGTTGTTAAAAGTGCTGTACAAATAAAATTGAATTGAATTGAAATTGAATTGAAATTGTTTCGGGAGGGGGTGGGGTCCATTCAGTCTCCTCTTCAGGTGGTGACTGGGACTTGGCCAGTCTAAAACCTTCCACTTGTCCCCCTGATGAAGTCCTTTGTTGAGTCGGCAGTGTGTTTTGGATCGTTGTCTCGCTGCATGATGAAGTTCCTCCCGATTCATTTAAACTGGTGGACAAAATGTTCCTGTAAACTTCTGAATTCATTCTGCGGCTACCATCATGAGTTCCATCATTAGTGAGAACGTTCCAGAAGCAGCCATGCGAGCCCATGCCATGACACTACCTCCACCATGTTTCACAGATGAGCTCGTATGTTTTGGCTCGTGAGCAGATCCTTTCTTTCTTTCTTGGATATTGATAATCTTCTGTAAAACAATCAGATCTGAATATCCAGAAATACCCCAATCGCAAAAGCGCTTTATTTCTGTTTGCGCTTAGCGTAAATTGTGCAGCCTTGTTATTGAAGCAGATTTAAGAGATCGCAATAATTCGGCGAATAATCTCGGACTTTTCACCTCTCAGAAAACGTCAGATTCCTTCGCTGAAAGTCTATTGAAGTCAGAGCTCATTACTCATGCTAATACGCATGCCGAGGATTAGCCTCCGTACGCTTGCACTTCAGTTTATGCTGATGTCTATTGTAAGTGTTAAAGTGGCCCCGGGGGGATCCTCTCCGGCCGGATCTCGAGTGGAGATGCACAATGAAGCAAAGTGCAGTCCTGGAGCTGGTCCAGATCCACAGCAACAAGGTCGAGAAGGAGGATTAGAAAGCTAGCGAGAGAAAGCGAGTAGAAGAGACAGAGCATCGTGCACGGCATGAGCCGGGGTGAAGGGGCGTCTCGAATGTTGTCTAGTTCAGCTCCGGGTATTTCCTCGACATATAGAGTTTCGATCCTGAGAGCTTGCCAGGAAACGGAATAATTCAAAACAGGTCCAGAAACGTCCAGCTCTGTAGCTGCAGTGAGGTACAGGAAAGAGACAGAACTTTTAATATTGTGCAGATTTGTCATTTCCTTTGAAACATTCATGGATGAGTAGATGAATTCTTAGAAATGAATGTTAAACAGTACGGAAGGATCATGCAAAGAATACAAAGCAACGAAACACGTGTTTTCAATAACAATCTGATGTGAAGTACTGCTTTGATCTGACGGATGAAGTAAAAGCTTTTAGCTTTTTTCCTTAAGTGTCCTGAAGTATCACGTTTCTTAAATCCGCACCACTGTACAGTCTCCTCAATCGTCTCACTTCAGGGACCTGTCGGGGTCGGGTCTGGCGTTCTGTTTATAAAACTTTGTATCCCACACCAAAGATAAAAGTCATCCTTGTAGCAAAAACACCCAGGAGGCTCGTAGATTTATTAAGCGTATTAAACGTTTCAACTCACGGTGGTCTAGAAATCACAATCTTCTCCTTTCTTTCTCAAATACTCCCCCCAGTACCCATCCCTATCCCCACACACACACACACTGGCCTTTAGAGAGAACTATCTATGGAAAGTCAGTGAACGTCAGTGTGCAGCCAAAGCCGTGGATGTGTGGGCTGCGGAAGTTCAGTCCGGTCCTGTCCAGAGCGGTGTGTACTCTGTTTGTTTTGTTGTGGTTGTAAGTTATGTTCTTTTGTCCTTTCTTTCTCTAGAGGGAACCATCGTCAAGTCAGGTTCCTGTCACAGATGTGCACTTCCTTAAAACCGGAGCGTAAAAAAAAAAAAGGAGAGACAGACTATATGCGAACATTTACACCTGTGCTATTAATAACCAGTGCAAGCGTGACCCTTTAAGAGTCTTAAAGGGATACAGTGGAGATGTATCCGCTTATCCGTTCACAGGGATTCCAGGATCGCAGTACCGACACCAAACTGGGTTCGTTTCGCAAACGAAGGGAAAGTGTCAGTGCGGACGGTGTGTCGAAGATATACGGAACCTTTCCTGTTGTACTTTTCAAAGATTGGGAGAAGGAAAGGGGGACTCTGGAGAGCATAATGTCCTTACTAAGCGATTGACAAAAGAACTTGCGAATTAGAAATGCGCGCGCACTACAGGTGATCTTGTGTCCCCAAGCAAAGACTTAGAAGAAGTCTGAACATCGGTTTTCTTCCTCTAGTTTCAGAGTTTTTTGAGATGGAGTTGGGCTGGAAATTGGGCTGAGACCTGGCAAGCCTGTTCATTCATCTTCAGTTACTGCGTTATCCTGGTGAATTTAGGAGCCCTCTGTGTAAGGTGGGGATACACCCAGGAATGGGACGCTAGTTTATCACACAGCAAAAGCCACATTAGTCATAGTTTTCATGGTGGATTTGTGGTTAGAACGTTTGCCTCGCACCTCCGGGGTTGGGGGTTTCCTCCGGGTACTCCGGTTTCCTCCGCCGGTCCAAAGACATGCGTCGTAGGCTGATCGGCGTTTCCAAATCGTCCGTAGTGTGTGAACGGGTGTGCGATTGTGCTCTGCGATGGGTTGGCACCTCATCCATGGTGTCCCTTGGATTTTGCCCTGAGTTCCCTGCGATAGACTTCATGCTCCCTTGCGATCCTGTGTAGGATAAGCGGTATGGAAGATGGATGGATGGATGGATGGATGGATAGTCTACCACACATACAATCAATTCTGATTGGACATAACAGCAGCTCTGACTGTAGTTTTGTGTGCTCACGACAATACTGCAATTATTGTTTCTATAGTAAAAACTTACACCAGGACTTGCAGTCAAACAAGCCCGGTTTTTTGTCTTGTTAATTCAAGTGAGAGAGGGAAAAAAAAAAGAGAAGCTAGTGAGTGAATGATTGATTTTACTTGCTATATCATAGCTGATACCAGGAACTAACTTGTTCTACACACAAACCCCAACATTAAATGGATAAACAATATGATTTCCTTGTTTCAGATTTGAAAAAACGGTCAGCGTTGGGAAATTCACATCACATCACATCACATCACATCACACCACACCATGCCGTCATTGTTTATTTTCCTATAACAGCACATCCCCAAAGTGTTTAAATCTTTTCCACGTGGTTTTACGTTTCGCACGGCGTTACGGAACGTCTCTGCGTCGTATTCGGTCATGATTTGACTTTGGAGTTGCCGTGAGTCGATTTTTATCTCTGTTTTCACGAAGCACTGGCAGTAAATTCACTTATATATCTTCACGGATTTGGTGGAGCGTTGGTATAAACATCTCCTTCGCTAAATATCCACCATATGTTACTCTGACACATGATACAAGATACTCTGTGCTTTAAAGAGCGTGAAGAAATTCATGACTGCACTGTGTATTAAACCGTACACCAAGCACCATCTGAGTACCAATAGTCACAGTGATGAGCCACACACACACACACACACACACACACTCATACAGTACGCTATAGTAATGTAATAAGGATAAAGAGCAGAGCTTATGCTGCAGAACCTTCCTGTGGTTGGTACACCAATACACACACACACACACACACACACACACATGCACACACTCCATCTTATGTCCACAATACTACAAACTAATATAGAAAATATGGTTTTATATCAACGGTTTTCCACACACAGTGGTTTTTTTTAATCATTTCCCATCCACAGCAATTATAAAACACCTCCAACTGAGCATGTGCAAGCCTCATGCACTTTACTTTTACACCATCTCTGTAGTTTTCTTCCACTTCCATCAGGAATTTTGATTTAGTGTGCACCATTTAAGATGGCTAATCGCCTCAGACCGCTGTCTTTGCCTTCTTCGTCCTGCTCTTACCCAAAACCATCACCATCAGTGGACTCACACCCCTCCCCTTTCCCACCGTCCTGCCCACCAGCAGCTAAACACAGACTCATGATACTCTACACACAGAAACCCAACAGTGTCCCGACTCACCTTATAAGATTTGTTTATACTGATTGAAAATGTCTGATAAGTCTATTTCCAGTCAACATGCGTCTCTATAAAGTATCGAGTGCATAAATGAACAAACTTTTCAGAAATTCGACATTTCTGAATGATAAATTCTTTATTCTAATATTTTTGAGATACTGGAGTTCTGATTTCCGTGAGCTGTAAGCCGTGATCATCGAGATCAAAGCATAAAAAAAAAGGCTTGAAATATTTCACTTCATGTATAATGAATCTAGAACATATGAAAGTTCAACTTATTTCAAATGAAATTACAGTGGGAAAAAACGAACTTTTCCACGATATTCTCATTTTTCGAGACACACCTGTAGTACCCCAGTGTGCGCGTGGTGTTGTTTCTTATTTTTTAGGGAGAAGCAGCTAGTTTTTATTTTTTAAGAAATGTCTCCACCTATTGGTAGCAGTGTGACATTGCAGACATTTCACTTCTCTTTTGTTCAGATTTCCTCAGTCCTTGTGTAATGTAATAACCAATTTTTTTACTTTGCTTACTTTTGTTTTGAATATAAAGACAGGCTACTTTGATTATCATGGGGGAGTATTGCATAATCATGGCAGATTGCTTCTGCACTTCTGCGTGACACATTCATTAATCTTCAGTGAATGCTTTCTCCAGGTCAGGGTCGCTTTGGTTTCAGTGGCTAATTTATTTCTATTTGTGGAACTGAGTTTATTGTAAAATATGATGGTGGCTGATTAGTCCATACTGAACGGCCTGGGCGAGAACTGGAATAGTAACAAACCCCAGAAAACATCAATAGTGTGTCCTTGATACAAATTTTATTTATTTATTTTATTTTGTATAGCGCTTTTTACAATAGACATTGTCTCAAAGCAGCTTTACAGAAATATCAACATGGTATACAGATATTAAAGGTGCAAATTTATCCCAACTGAGCAAGCCACTGAGTGGCGACGGTGGCAAGGAAAAACTCCCTAAGATGTTTTAAGAGGAAGAAACCTTGAGAGGAACCCGACTCAGAAGGGAACCCATCCTCATCTGGGTAACAACAGATAGTGTGAAAAAGTTCATTATGGATTTATATGAAGTCTGTATGGCCTTAGGAGCAGCCGTAGTCCCAGCAGTCTGGAATTAGAGAAGATTTGAGCTCCATCCAGAGGCAGAAAGGATCTGGATCTCTAGTATCTCCATAAATTCATGTGGGGCTCGGCGAAAATGGCCCTGGACTCGCTCCATAAACAATTCCAGTGGCCTTATCTCCGTTTTGTCCGTTCCACATGTAGTACAAGTATTATCTTGGAATCCATTGGTGTAACAAGTATGCAAGAAGTTTGCGGTCTTTGCCTGAAGGCTTGTGGGTGTTTCACTATTTTTCTACTGACCTTTATTGACATTTTGCTGTGTGCCTATACATGAGATGTCCGTAAATAGTCCTTCACAGATTATAACAATTATATAAACATGATTATATCAATGGCTTTCTTGGATGAAAACACTTGTTTTGTGTTGGAACATCCTTCAGATCAGTTGAACACCTTCAATTAAAGCAGTCCAACATACCAGAGATTTATTAATATTTTTACAGACATTTTCATGAAAAACCTTGCGTTGTTCCTGCGCTCAGATTACATCGTTCTCCTCATGTGGGTTTTGTCAGGGTTGTCTGGTTTCCTCCCACCTCACAAAACCACTCTGGTAGGTCAAATGGCTCCTGTAAAAGTGTGAAACTCTGGTGGTCCATCCATGTGGTGGTATTTTTTCCGCCAGGTGCCTGGGATAGGCCTATAGGGTTTGATCAGGATAAAGTAGTTACTGTTGATGAATGATCTTATGAAAAGGCAACTCTATGGCGAGCTAACTTCATATACAGTTTGCCTCTCTTAACACCAGAGGGCGACTCATTTCAATCAGCTGCTGGTGTAAATACCAAAAACAGGATTTGCACATTACAAATGAATAAATCATGCGACAATAATGTTTAATCGCAATATTGTCTTCACTTTCGCAGTTCAATTGAAATTATTTCTAGTAATAACTACCCAACAAAAAATGCAACGATAAAATGTGATATTCTCTACATACAACTCGTGGAAAGTGCTGGGGCTTTTTTTTTTTTTTCTTCCCACAGTGAAGTGAAATTAGACTGTTACACCTGCTACAACTGTTACATAATAGATGTGGTGTGGACAAAGTGGACATCAGATCACCATATGAGCCTGTAAATAGGCACGAGAGAGAGAGAGAGAGAGAGAGAGAGAGAGAGAGAGAGAGAGAGAGAGACAGATAGACTTACAGAGGCTGAAATTCATCACAGTCATGAATAAGGATGAGTGCAGATGAAGCAAGACTCTCCTGCTGTGATACAGTTATATTTAGGCAGCATGCAGGCTGAGGATCAATATGCCACAGGTAGATATTTTATCTTGCTGCTGAGATGACAGACGTTTCTGTCTCTGTTCCCCACCTGCGGGGAAAGAAGCACACATTTACACGAAGCAGTTTTCTCAGCAGTTTAAGGTTAAGGGTCTCAAAACGGGATCATTGGTAGTTCTGTGAGATTTTCTGTGGTTTTCTAGAAGATTCTTTGTTTGGTCAGACTAAAGGTGCTGATTCATTTTCTACAGCTGCAGCTCTGACAGTAGTTGTGGACATAATTCAAATATTATATATTATATTATATTAAATGGGTGACTTAGTGGTTAGCACGTTTGCCTCACACCTCCAGGGTTGTGGGTTCGATTCCCACCGTGGCCCTGTGTGTGTGGAGTTCGTGTGCATGTTCTCCCCGTGCTGCAGGGGTTTCCTCCGGGTACTCCGGTTTGTACTGTGTGTGTGATTGTGCCCTGTGATGGATTGGCACCCTGTCCAGGGTGTACCCTGCCTTGTGCCCCATGCTCCCTGGGATAGGCTCCAGGTTTCCCAGTGACCCTGAAGGAAGGATAAGCGGTATAGAAGATGGATGGATGGATTATATTATATGATTGCGCTTGTTCTAATACGTAATTGTTTTTATAGTAACAACTTATTCACAGGAACTTGTATGTTGGACGCTCCACACAATCTTTTTTTTTTTTTTTTAAATGCGTGTAAACATTGAAGACACAGGGAAGATTTTTGTAAGGAGTCTCCAGTGCCAGCGCTTTGTAAAAGACATAAAGCTGTAACTTGGGGAAGTCATCAGGACGGAGGACACTGCTTTATGCTTTCTGCGTTCTCAGTAACATGGCAAGCTTGAAAAAGAAAGAGAGGCAGGTGAGGAACTTGTTTCACAGACGTTAATATAAATGAACGCAAGTATGAACGTTACTATAAATGCACAAAAGGTATGATGTCATGTCATTCTTTAATTAAAAAAAAAGGTCATCGTTGACAAAATGCTGTGGTGTAAGAGGAATAAAACACTTCAGCATCTGCAGATAGGACAGAAAGAGGACACCAGTATCATGTATAATGTGTCATTCCAGTAATAAACAAACAAACAAACAAATATACACTTTTTTAAACGCCTAAAATATATATTAGGCTATATATCATTATAATTCTTCTTTGTAGCCAAATGACACATAACCACGGCTCCATTTCCTCATCACCATCCCAATATGTTTAGTAAATTGCAGATATTAAAGTTTTTATTATATATATATATATATATATATATATATATATATATATATATATATATATATATATATCTTCTTTTAACGATTTTAACATTGCAAGATTTTTTTTTCGAGAACTCTCTGTTCTACTGTATTTGCCTTAGTATTAGAATCGACAGATTCGAGGCAGGAGTTGTCTCGCGTGACGTCATCAAAACGCGACCGGCTCGAACATGGCTGCGTCCTTCATCAGCGTGTTTTGGTTGTAGCCCAAAACAATGTCGAAACATGTCAACATGAGCGGCGTGTTCAAGTTGTCGACACAGTGATTTTGTTCATGGTGAAAGGAGAAAACTGGAGCTTCACACAACATGGACAGACGAGAGTTTATAGCATCGCTTGTGGTAATAATGCTGTTTGAATCTGTTAGCACAGTCGCATACTTAATGACTTCATAGGGGTTAAAATCATGTCTTTATTCCATATATGTGCCAATTATCATTAGTGGATAATGATTCAATTACAGATCATACTGATTAAAATGAGCTAAGATAGTTTTGAGCTTTAAATAGTGTATATATATATATATATGTATGTATATTTAAACGTTCATACTTTCATTTTCTGCCTTGTTGATTTGGTTGCTTAGTGGCAACGTTAAAATAATGGCTCTTTTTTCCATTCATATCATTCATATTGTTTGTTTCTGAAACGTTTATCTGCATTAGTATGTTGTCCACTAAGTGATTACTATCAAGGATTTATTTGCTCCTTATCCATTCTTAATTAGAGGTGTATACAACATCTGAAGGGGCGTGTCCTGGTTTTTAGGGGTGGCAAAGGAGGGGCAAGATCACACTAAGGGGTGGCAAAACCTGATGAAAGCCTGCATAATGACAAGACCGTACCGTGTTGTTTAAAAATGTATAGAAATAACCATCAGCTTTGCTGAAACAATGCTGTTGTTGTTTTTTTCAAGTCTACATGTTTACTTTTTTCCTCAGGTCTTCCTCGAACGTTAGACCGCCTCCTGAATACTTTCCTTTTATTGACTCACTTTCGCAAAACCTGCATAAAGTAGTGCAGGTTTCATGTTAATTTGATGTACGTGTGCTGTATTCAAGTGACATGTAAATAAGGGTCTAGTGGGCGGAACCTTGATTCCACGCAGCTGAAGCTGATTCAGGACTCGTTTGCTGTTCAAGGCACATTTTCCTTCCAAAATCGGGTAACATCTGATTTGTTATTTTCCTGTCTCCCAGGCTGGAGGCTGTGCAGGCATGTGTGTCGACCTCACACTCTTCCCTCTGGACACCATTAAGACGCGTTTACAGAGTCAGCAGGGCTTCCACAAGGCCGGGGGATTCAGGGGCATCTACGCCGGCGTGCCCTCTGCTGCCGTGGGATCTTTTCCAAACGGTACACTCGTCACTCATCACTTTTAACTGCCACAAAACAAGAGTTCAGCTTGCTAACTGATGAACTTCACTTCCTGTTTTTTTTTTGTGTGTGCACTCGTGCAGGCAGTAAATAAATAAACTGTGTTTGTGTTTGGTCCTAGCTGCTGCGTTCTTCGTCACGTATGAAAGCATCAAGTCGCTGCTCTCTGGCTGTTTCTCGGCACGCATGGCTCCAGTCACACACATGCTCGCAGCGTCGCTCGGAGAAATCGTACGTTCTTTCTGTTCTATGCAGATTTCTGTTTTTCTCAGAAGTAGCAATGAGTTACTATATCATTTACCTCCGAGTCGTCAGGGAAAACACGTCATCAGATGATTGTTAAGCCTTTATGACAGCCGAGTCTAATATGACGCTGTCAGGCCGGGACCAGTCCGATAAAGGTTTTAATCCGGGTTGCTCAGTGCAGCTACTGACAAATTGTATTTATTCATTAGTCAGTAAAAAAGTTGACACATTAACTACGAGTGTAACGATATACTCCGTCAGGATTCATGTTACTGGCTTCACGGTTCGATTCGATCGGATTTAATTCTCGTTCGAACATTTTGAACAAAATTTGAATGAGGAAGAATTATGACAAAAAAAGAGTTCCTATTTATTTAAATAAATATTCCTTAATCATAAACACTGCAAAACAATGTGCATTTTTGTCTTCTCAAACTAAATAAATCCAAAATTGCTCTGAACGGAGGATTAATATCGTAAACGAAAGGCACTACATGTTCACCATAGCTTAAAAATAAATAAATAAATAAATAAATACACCCTGAAAAGGAGTAAGCGGTTGAAGATGTATGGATGGATGGATGGATAAATACATTTATAAATTCTCCCAAAAATTTGATTGAACCAGCAAAGTCTTAGACCAGGGGGAAAATGACCGATTGAATCAGTAGCAGCGCCCGAGGCGTTATTTTAACTGGGAATAGAGCTCCAAAGGTGGCTAAAATGCCAGACTTCCGTCGCCTCTTCAGCCTCGGGCGCTGTAGCTCGCACTGGCGTGGGGGTGGTGTCGCCTGAAAGCTACTGAAGAGCTCATTTGAACCGTTACAACGTGGTTCTGTAAACGTATAACCTATAATGCAGGTCAGTCATTTATGCTCCAGAACTATCGGTCAGCATGCTGTATATATTTTAACTGTATGGGTTGCACACATTGGGACCCCTGGTGTTCAAACAGTGCAATTGCATGAGATATGTAATTAATATAATGCTGATTCCCATGATGCACATTGTGAAATCATCGTCACAGCCTTAATATAATCCCAATTGAGTCCATTTCAGTTCCAGGTTGTATGTAACACTGTGAAATATGGAAAAGTTCAAGGAGGGTGAATACTTATGCATATAGGGTAAAACCAAGATTTGAATGTAACGTGTCCCATTATCTAAAATGTCTCTGACACGCCTGCATTATGGATTTAGTCAGGATTATAACGCTGCCCTCACATGCCGTAGCGCTCTCAGTAGCATGGCTATGAGGGAGCAGATGGAAGCTGGCGGTGGTTTTAATGCGAGTTGAGGACGAGGTCAACCCCCAGTTTAACCCTTCGCCAGCCTCACAGAGACTTACGCACTTCAAAGTGCGGATTTACGGCGCAGAGCCGAGCCTGTATCACTATGTGCTGGGAAGGAGATTCACCAAATCCTGTAATCTGAGGTGTTAGGGATTAAAGCCGCTGCACTCGGGTCATCCAGAGAGCAAGACGAACGCGTCTCACCGGGGAAATCGGGTCGTCTCTCACGCTTCGTAACGGAAAACGACCGTCATGGTGTTCGGTTTGTTCGTAGCGGTCATATGATGTGTCAGAGTTTCTGTTTATCACATTATTCACCGAATATTATCACGTTTCGCTCTTTCTCACCCGGACTGAACGTTGGCTGAACTCTTCGCTCTGGGATTTGTACGAACTTTCATGGGCTCAGAGCTACCGTGTTGATCAAAAGCAGACCGGGTTCTGCACTTAACAGGTTCAGAGAATGAACTCTTCGCCTCCGAGTCCTGAACTTACTTCAGAAGTCACACAAAACTTTATAACTTTATAAAATGTGTTTTTTTTTTTTTCCCGTAAGATTCAATTCTTGGCCTTTTTCTTTGTAGCTGCTGATTTGTGTGTCCGATTCATTTCTTTCGTTTGTTAAACATGAACTACTACTAAGTCCAGCTTCATGGATAAGCTAGTTAAAATAAAATAAAAAAAACTATAATAATGAAGTTTAATTATGTGGCATCTTTCAAACAGTTCAAACGCAGCGGTAATAGATTTATAGTCTGACGTAAAAAACCAGAGAAATAACGAAACTAAACGAAGTCGGAGTTTAAACTGTGATTCATTCGATAAATAATAAGAGCAGAGACAGAAAGAAGAAATGAACAATGGAAGTTATAGAAAAAAATATATATATAACAAAATGTGTGTAAAAATAGACTTAAAAAAAACAAACAAACAAAAAAGTCATTCATAGTAATAATTAATAATTAAAATGATTATTTTAATTATTTAATGTGAAATCCTTAACCTTTAATGTGAAATCATAAAGTATACAAATAAAGTGACAAATCAGGATTTTTTTTTTTTTTTTGCTAAAGAAAGAATGAAAAAAAAAAAAGTACAATAATCTTGTTGCATAAGTGTGCACATCCTTTTATAATTTGGGATGTGGCTGTGTCTTAGAATGGACCAATCACATTTAATCTCAGCTCTAGCAGGTGAGCGTTATTGCATCATACACCACAGAGCTGTTGAGTTCTCAATTCTGATTGGTCAGAAGGTGTTGTTTAGTTTTCTATAACAGCAGCTCTGTCGATACGTAAAGCTCTAAATTCAATTTAAATGCAATAATGTAAACGGAAGAAAAAGTATGACGTGTCACCAAAAAAAAACAAAAGTAACACTCGTTAGAGCAGTTGTGGAAAAATAAAACATGAACTTCATCGGCTCTTATGCTTCACGTATAAGGAATAAAACATTCCGCGTTACACCTGAAAAGACGTTTTCGACTCGTCAGGAGATCGAGGCCAATGAATATGCAAATCAGAGATGCCCCGCCCCCTTTCACTTTGTAAACCAGTGTTTGAATTTGCATACTGAAACCTGACTGGCTCTTCAATTCTATATAAAACACTTTAATAACGTTTTCACGGAAAATCCATTTTATAAACGTTTTTAAAAACATGTCATGATTGCTATACAGATGGAATCCTTCATTATTTATGTTCAAAATGTATTTATTTATTTTTTCCCCTGACCTTTAACAAGGATTTTGTGCAATTAATAATTGAAAAACATCATTCCTGTGTTAAGACTCTTGCAATGTGAGTGCCATATCGTCGTGTGTGTGTGTGTGTGTGTGTGTCCACCCTAGGCATTCTCTACAATAAAGAATGCCCTGGATGATGGGGTCTGTCAGGGATGGAGCAGGCCGTTATCTAGCTATTATATCAGATTTATCTTCATTCCCATTCGCTCGACGTTCCCTCCGAGAGCTCATTTGTCAAGCCGAAAGATTCCCAAGAGCGGAGGGGAAATATTCCGTGTGCCCATCTCACCTCGGAGGGCTCGCTGGCATCCACCCAACGTGCCACAGCGTATATGCCCCACCTCGACCCGGTCTAAAAGGTGGTGCGTGATTTATCACACGAGCATTCCTAAGAGCTCCAGGGCGCGTCCCGATTTCAGCCCGGGCCACCCAGCGCTCCATCATCCAGACCACAGGAGTCAAACTGTAGGCAGATGATCCTAATTTGAACTGGCAGATGGAAAATGTTATGTGTCTGCATAAGTAATGGCGCTATTACAGCCCAAGCGGAGGCTGTCGTGGTCAGATATTGCTTTTTTTTTTTTTCCCCCCACCGGCAGATGGATATTCGAAGGCAGCGCTGCTCGGCGCCCCCTTGGGGAGGGCTGCAGGTGAGGCAGAATTGATTTCCGCTTTTTTTTACTTTTTTTTTTATTTTTTATTTATAGCTTCACCTGCAGCAGCTCGTGTTTAAAGATGTCTGATGGAACTTGGCGCACGCTGAAGCGCGCGCTGGGTGGCACTGAGTCTTTCAGCTGTCTCTCGGAGAGCTTGGTGCGGTCAGGGAGACCGGGACCTGCGCTTCGGGCTGGGTTTATTCCTCACCTCTTACTGTCCATGCGCATTTTTATCTTTCAAGAGCTTGTCCTTTGGAAAAAGATCCAGTTTCCAAAACGTTTGAAGC
The DNA here is from genome assembly GCF_023375685.1 of Ictalurus furcatus. Classification (NCBI taxonomy): domain Eukaryota; kingdom Metazoa; phylum Chordata; class Actinopteri; order Siluriformes; family Ictaluridae; genus Ictalurus; species Ictalurus furcatus. Next base: position 18,263,007 of record NC_071275.1, read on the forward strand.
TGACAGGAGAACGCAACAAGAAAGAGATGAAAAGAAAAAGAGTCAAATATGTGAAGAGCTAGTAAGACAGAAGAGAAGAAGAGGAGGGAAGGAGAGAGAGGAAGGAGGGCGGGAATAAAGAGAGGGAGAGGAAGGCAGGAAGGAGAGGAAGGACGGAAGGAGAGAGTGGGTGGAAGAAGAGAATAAGGAAGGAAGGATGAAAGGAGACAGGAAAGGAAGGAAGGAAGAAGGTGAGAGACAAATGAGGAGAAGAGAGAGCGAGAGAGAGGAAAGGAGGGAATGAGAGGAAGAGATAGGAAGGAAGGAGAGAAACAAGCAAAGGAAGGAAGGAGAGAGACAGAGGAGGAAAGATGGGATGGAGAGAGGAAGGAGGGAAAGAGAAAAGAAGGAAGGGTGGCATGTAAGAAACAAAGGAGGAAAGAAAGGAAAGAGAGAGAGGAAGGAAGGAAGCAGAGAAACAGGAAGGGAGGAAAGAGAGAGACAAAGAAGGGATGGAGAAAGGAAGGAGGGAGGGCAAGAGAGAAGAAGGAAGGGTGGAAGGAAGGAAATAGAAAACAAAGGAGGAAAGGAAGGAATGAGAGAGAGGAAGGAAGGAAGATGAGAGAGGAGGGAAGGAACAAGAGAAAGGATCAAAGGAAGGAATGAGAGACAGGAAGGAAGGAAGACGAGAGGAGGGAAGGAAGAAGAGAAATGAAGGAAGGTGAGAGAGGAGGGAAGGAAGGTGAGAGGAAGTAAGGAAGAAGAGAAACGAAGGGAGGAAAGAGAAAGGAAATACAGAAAGAAGCAGGACGAAGAGAAAGGAAGGATGACAAAGAAGAAAGGGGAAAAATGTCCTTTAAAAAATATTGATACTTAACCCAGTGTTCATGTTAATCAGACTGTTTCAGGACTTGACCTTGAACACAGTCACTGTTGTTATTTCCATGTGGTGTAAATCTTTGCGTCCTGTGCTCAGGTGAACCCTGAGGTAGTGTGTTTCAGTCACATCTGCTGGAACTTTGCTGCAGTAACTGTAAGCCACTCTTCACGAATTTCCTCCAGCAGCCTCTCCATCACCTCTCAGCTATGACACTCCTTTAATTCCTCCACCATCATTCAGCATCTTCCTTCCCTGTCACGCAGTTTCTCAGCCAGTCCCCGCTGTTAGGATTTGGCACATGCTAAAGTGTGCGGTCCCATCAGATAGCCGCCGTCTAATTAATGTTGCTGAACGTAAATAAGGATGAATAGCTGCGTGAATGAGAAGTTTATTGTATGCATGACAGCATAACACAGCCATTCTTTCTGATTTCATATAGATAATTGATCAGTGAACGTTTGATGAGTTTCAAAAAGTCTGGATTGTTTTTTTTTTCCATTAATGTCTGGAACGAGAAAGCCCTGCCAATCTGGCAACCCAGGTCCTCTCTTTTGCCACCCCGTTGCTTTGTGTAAATTATCCAGAAATAAACAATGTCCCTAATTCATCTGATCTATTATAATATCTCTCAGGAGTAGCTTTGAAATTGCCTCTCGCTGCCACCATTCAATTAAAGCGGGAATTGCTTGTCATATCCACTTCCCTCCATGTTTAGTGCCCTAATTTTTGATCCTTTGGAGAATTAAACGAGGAGACGTGATGTACGGCGGTTCATAAAATAATGACTGGATGGAAAAAAGGGAAGGGTGATGAGTTCAAAGAAACGCTGCTCGAAATGGAGGTGCAGTGGATGTGTTCGGCCAGTGAGGGGCACTCTCGCTACGCGGCCCCGGAGAAGTTTAGTTTCACCTCTTTGAGACCACGTACTCCGGTGATTTCAGCCATGAGTTTAGGTTTGATTAAAGACTGAAGTTCCCACTGTTTAAAGTCCTTGCTTTGTCCTCACTTTCACTCTGGATGGTATTATTTCTTAACGTATAATAAATCTGAAAGCAGCCTGTCTAATAAATACAGTGCTGCATTTTTTTTTTTTTTTAAAAAGAGTAGTAGACTAGGTGTTTTCTTGGTTCTGTTTTCATTTGCCGGAGCGTTGAAACAAGAAATGTTCTCGAAAATCTAGTTAGTTTGGAAAAATGCTTGTATCCTACATATCAATCAGTGTGTGTGCATGCTGTTTAATAAGGACTTGAAGAGAAAATGAAGTTTGCTTTCTGTCCCGTTATGTCCGTTATCTCAGGATCATATAAGCAGCCAAGATCCACTATTCCGGCTAACAGGAATTTAGGTTTTTCTAGAATGTTCTGTCCAGTGTTTCACCCATCCCAGGATGTTCTGAGCACATGTTATATATATAAATACATTCCTGCAACATTTGGGAACTTATCAGGAAACCATCATCACGTCACATATTTTCAGAAACTGTTTTTAGTAACGTTCCAATATGTTAAGATATGTTTCGATTATGTTCTCTGTTAGTACCCAGTGAAAGTTCTTTCAAATGATGCCCATATTAAAATTCTCAGCTTTCCATCCAGCAGTCCTCCAGTCCATCCAAAAATTCATCCACCAATCCTTCAATCCATCCAAAAATTCATCCTCAATCCATCCACCAATCCTCCAATCCATCCAAAAATTCATCCTCCAATCCATCCTCCAATCCATCCACCAGTCCATCCACCAGTCCATCCACCAGTCCATCCACCAGTCCATCCACCAGTCTGCTAATCCTCTAATCCATCCACCAGTCCACCAATCTTCCAATCCATCCTCCAATCCATCCTCCAATCCATCCTCCAGTCCATCCATCAATCCATCCGCCAGTCCACCAATCCTCCAATCCATCCTCCAATCCATCCTCCAGTCCATCCTCCAATCCATCCTCCAATCCATCCACCAGTCCATCCACCAGTCCATCCACCAGTCCGCTAATCCTCCAATCCATCCACCAGTCCACCAATCTTCCAATCCATCCTCCAATCCATCCTCCAATCCATCCTCCAGTCCATCCTCCAGTCCATCCTCCAGTCCATCCTCCAGTCCATCCATCAATCCATCCGCCAGTCCACCAATCCTCCAATCCATCCAAAAATCAATCCTCCAATCCATCCTCCAATCCATCCACCATTCCATCCTCCAATCCGTCCACCAGTCCATCCACCAGTCCTACACACTCCTCAATTGGTATAAGTTTTATATTTCGAATTACGCCGTCATGTTTAAATCATGCATTTATTTCAAGTACACAAATGAATTTGATACATTTTCTGAAACTGTTCTTTCGTATTATTGACTTCATATGAAACACAAACCAACTATTGTAAATTTAGATAGATACGACTAGGCATTCAATTAGGAGAAAAGTAATGGCGCCCTGTTAAAGAAGGACGAGTTAGGCCCCGTTCACACCTGGCATTACCACGCGTCCTGCGTGATCCAATCGCAAGTGGGCAGCACTAAGTACAGGTGTGAACTGGGTGAAATGTGTCTGTGATCTGATCACTCAACCACATTTGTAGTGTCTCGATGCATCCCGGACAGCAACGAAGGACCTCAGACTAATCGACTGTGCCATTACCCTTGCTGGAAAATGTCATCATTGGGAGACTGTTTGGAAATTGTGCTGAACGGTAGAGCTGTGTGCTGCTAGGCTAACGGATAAAGACGGCACTATAGCAGCAGACATGAACGCAGATACTTTTCATAGCTTTCGTAGCATGTTTGGTAATTTACAAGAGGTGATTGGTGGGAATTTTCTAGTTACGTTTCGTCTATGGAAAATTTGTTAGTGTGTATACATGGTGTGTTGACTTGTCTCTCACTTGCAGGTTGCGTGTCTGATCCGAGTCCCGACAGAAGTGGTGAAGCAGAGAACTCAGGCCTCTCCCTCTCTTCACACACACCATGTCCTGTTAGCCACTCTGCGTGAGGAGGTATATATATACACACACACATACGAACACAAACTCAGTCTCTCTCTTTAGATATACACACACACACACACACACACACACCATACACAAACTGTTGTATAGAGCTGTAGGTAAGTCCTGAGGAGGATGAAGAGATGTGTACACTCCATATATAGGCATATAGATGTTCTGTGTTCCTATTTTTGCCTTTTTCCTTTTATTGTTTTATTTATAAAATGTTCTTGTGTGCAGGGGGTCCGGGGACTCTACAGGGGATTTGGCAGTACAGTACTCAGAGAGGTAAGACTGTCCATCCTCCAAAATACACAAGTCTAATATGCACTTGTCACACATGTCCTGATTCTAAACCTGTTGACCTTTCATATTCTATATACTCTGCCGCTTTCCTTATATGGTCAGTGTTTCCTGTTCTGGTGTTTTCCTGTAGCTATGGTAGCTTATTAGACTAGTCTCTGTCTGAGGCTTCAAATATCACTCCAGTCCAGTGGTCCAATGGGAGGAGCAATTTTTTTATCACCAAAGTCGAATTTCTTATTTTTGCCCCTCATCTTGTGATACGGGGACCAAGAGGTGTAATTAGGTGATGGTGTGAGAGATGGATGTAATTGTGGATGAATTGGTGGACTGGTGAAAGGATTGGTGGTCTGGTGGACTGGTGAATGGATTGGAGGGTTGGTTGACCTGTGCATGGATTGGAGGGTTGGTTGACCGGTGCATGGATTGGAGGGTTGGTGGACTGGTGCATGGATTGGAGAGTTGGTGGACTGGTGGATGGATTGGAGGGTTGGTGGATTGGTGCATGGATTGGAGGGTTGGTTGACCTGTGCATGGATTGGAGGGTTGGTGGACTGGTGCATGGATTGGAGAGTTGGTGGACTGGTGGATGGATTGAAGGGTTGGTTGACTGGTGGATGGATTGGAGGGTTGGTGGACTGGTGCATGGATTGGAGGGTTGGTGGATTGGTGCATGGATTGGAGGGTTGGTTGACCTGTGCATGGATTGGAGGGTTGGTGGACTGGTGGATGGATTGGAGGGTTGGTGGACTGGTGGATGGATTGGAGGGTTGGTGGACTGGTGGATGGATTGGAGGGTTGGTGGACTGGTGCATGGATTGGAGGGTTGGTGGACTGGTGCATGGATTGGAGGGTTGGTGGACTGGTGCATGGATTGGAGGGTTGGTGGACTGGTGGATGGATTGGACGGTTGGTGGACTGGTGCATGGATTGGAGGGTTGGTGGACTGGTGCATGGATTGGAGGGTTGGTTGACTGGTGGATGGATTGGAGGATTGGTGGACTGGTGGATGGATTGATAAATGGATTGGAGGGTTGGTGGACTGGTGGATGGACTGGTGAATGGATTGGTGGACTGGTGGGTGGATTGGTAGATGGATTAGTGGATGGATCAGTGGAATGGTGCATGAATGGATCACAATTGGAATGGATGGATAGTTAGAAGTAGATTATTACTTTAAATAGCTGAGAATTTAAATATGGGCATCATTTGAAAGATCTTTCAGTGGGCAGCTAACAGAACATAATCGAAACATTCCTTAATGTATTTAAACGTTACTTAATACAGTTTATGTGTGATGTGATCAGGGTTTCCTGATAAGTTCCCAAATGTTGTAGGAGCATGTTTATATATAACATGTCCTCAGAACATCCTGGGCTGGTGAAAAACTGGACAGAACATTCTAGAAAAACCTAAATTCCTGTTAGCCGGAATAGAGGAGCTTGACTGCTTATATGAGCCTAAGATAACTGACATAATGGGACAGAAAACAGGCTTCATGAAACTCTTCAAGTCCCTATTATACAGCACACATACACATTGATTACTAGTTTCAACAGTTAAAAAGTTATTAACAGCCTTTTAGTGATTAGAAAGCACTAAATCAGAGTTTTGCATCTTGGAATATTGACTGAATATTGATTTCATTTGGGAGCTACCCACAGGATTTTACCCAAGTCTAAGCTCTGTTTTTTCTTCCACTCATCTTGTATTAGAAAGGTGTCTAATTAATTAGAAATTAGAAAAAGACAGGTCGAGAGGTGAAATTAAGCGGCGGCGTGAGGAAGCCTCCCTCTGATGTGGATCGCTCGTCCTCTTGCTTGTGCTCACTGGTGCTTTCTTTTGCTCTTTGATGAATCCTGGTGTGCGGTGTGAAAATGCTTTAATGAAGGCTGACGGAGAGAGACACTCTTTCATTCTCTTTCAGAAGCGAGCGAGAGAGAAAGAGAGATTGGACTTTGTTGTTCCTCCATGTCACAGGTTTCAGTAACGAGGATGAAAAGAGTACTTTTGGTCTACGTGAAGGTGACACTATTTTGCTTTTGTGAGTGTGTGTGTGTGTTGTGTGTGTACACTCCCACACCGCTGGGTGATCCTGTACCTATTTTCCGCCTCACTTAACCCACAATATTCCATCTGGACATGCCGTTTGGGGCAAGGGACGGCACGGCTGTGTGATTTCTCCGGAGCTTTCAGAATAAATGAATACATTTGGCTGGCAGCAGAACAATTTCCCAGCATGCCACGGACTCCGGCGAGACGCCGCTGGGATCGTCCTGATGATGGGCGGCGACGTGTGTCACAGAGCTCATTTGTTTCCTCGGCTTTCGTTATCAACGCCGGGGCTGCGGCCCTGTCAGGATAAGTTTGTTTAGTCGGAATGTCTTTAATTAGAGTTGCTTTCATTTTGTTAATTAATTGGAGGCTTCAATCTGCATCCATGAAGCAGCCCTGAACTGGGATAAGTCTGTAGGCAGGCGATATGCGTAGACTGAGATGACTCACGTGGACACAGTAAAGGACCACGTTTTATAGGATGAGCTATTTTAAGTAATGGTGGGCAGTTTGTTTGTTGTGTATGATCAGTAGAGATGAAGATGAACATCTTAAGGTCTCAAGATGGATTCATGGATGGATGGATGGATGAACCACAGCTGGGATGGATGGATGGATGGATGGATGGACTGCAGCTGGAATGCATAGATGGCTGGATGGACCATAACTAGGATAGATTCTTTGTTGGATAGATGGATGGATGGATGGATGTATTGCTGGACCGCAGCTGGGATGGATTGATAGATAGACCACTGGTGGGAGAAATGTACAGATATTTTGATGAATTGATAGACTGCATATGGGATTTATAGATGGATGGATGCACCACAGCTGGGATAGATGGATAGATAGACTACTGATAGGAGGAATGTATAGATATGTTGATTGAGTGATGGACCACGTCTGGGATTCATGAATGGATGTATGGATGGATGGATGGATGGTCCACAGCTAGGATGGATGGATGGATGGATGGATGATTTTGTGGATGCATTGAGCACAGCTGGGATGGATAGCTGACTGGATTGATGGATGAATAGCTGGACTACAGCTAAGATGGATGGATTGGTGGATGAATGGATGGATAGATGTACTAATGGATGGAATATAGCTGGGATGGATTGAGTTGGTTTGCTTAGCACAATGTTGACACTAGGATGAATAGGATAACTGGATGGATTGGGATAAAGTTGAGTCTGTCAGTTGCTGGACTACAGCTAGGGTGGATTGGTGGATGGATGGATGGATGGATGGATGGACTTCAGCTTGGATGGATGGATACCCAGTTTAACATCCGCTTAATGATCTAAGTGTTGACGCTTTTTGTAAAATGACTAGAAGGAAAAGAAACATGATTGACTGATGATGCTGAAGATTGCCTTCTTGCTTGGTGGAGATTTAGTGGTGCAGTATAAAAATCTCAGGAAGAGATTCAGTTCTGTATCGTGCCACTAGAGGGCAGAAGAAGATCAACACTGAGAGACGATAAGGCTCGGCTGAAAAGCCCTCTGGATCAATAGCATCTTTTAAAAAAAATAAAGCATTAATTAATCTAATGGTTCAACAAGGAGTTGATTTCTTGATTGGAATGCTAATTACAGATGAACCGCTGAACTTTGTTTTCTTTGCTGTTTTGAAAGTGAACCGCTTGAAGCTTCGGGTAAAGGAGAGAACTTTTCTTTAGATGTAATGAATCTGAGCGTTAGACAAAGGGAGAGGTGATATCGGATCAGGAAAGGTGGCGATGATTAATAAGAAGTCAGTCTGACCCGATCTCTCCTGTGTGAGTTAAGAAGGCTCTGCCCCGCAGCGCTTTGCTCGAACTGATGAGACATTTGGATAAGAAAAGGAGGGTGAGGGAACGAAGAGAGGAGAGGAGAGGAGCTGAGCTGGCAGCAGTAACACTTGAAGAATGTTGTTATGAAACACCTCAGCCTGGAGCGCTGATCCTGCCAGAAATGATCCTGAACCACTGTCCAAATCCTCACACACGCCTGCATGATCGCTTATGATTACATCGCTGGCTTACACAGCACTGCTTCTGACGTGACCGAGACATTATACGTTGGCTTATCTTCCTTTTTTTTTTTTTTTTCCTCTTTTTTTTTTTTAACACTACTGTATTGACGTCTCTAACTCATTTTAAAGGAGTAGTTTGCATTGAGCCGATTTCAGGGCCAGAAATATGTACAAGTAACAAAAGATCTAGCAAGACCTATTACACTGTGATTTACCTTAAATGATCACATGTTTCAAGTCTAAAGATAAAATAATCTATTTTAAAGGAGCAGTTTGTAAGGAAGGGTTAGAGCCGGGGTGGAGCCTATTTCAGGGCCTTAAAAATGTAAACAAAAAAATCTAATGAGACTCATAATACTATGATTTACCTTAAGTGATTATGAGATTAAGGCCTATAATCCATTTCTTTCCAGGAAAAGTGGAAGAGCTGATCAACTCTATTATAGCCATGCGTGAAGCCTATTTCAGGGCCTGAAAAATTAGCACGGTTCATTGCATGGCAATTTTCTAAGCTACCTTAAATGAGCATGTAATTAAGGTCTGTAGCCCATTTTAAAGGAGCAGTTTGTAAGAAAGTGCTAGAGCTGATCGATGCCGTTCAAGCTGGGCTGGAGCCTATTTCAGGGTCTGAAATATGTCAACAAAAATATCAAATGAGACTCATAACACTATGATTTACCTTAAATGATAAATGAGAATTAAGGACTATAACTCATTTTAAAGGAGCAGTTTGTAAGGAAAAGTAGAACTCTGTTATGATCATGGATGAAGCCTGTTTCAGGGCCTGAAATATGTAAACAAAAAGGATAAATGTTATGGTGTTACATGAGAATTTTCTTGGTACTTTAATTAAACACATAACTAAGGTCTGTAGTCCATTTGATCAGTGCTGGGGGTGGAGCCTATCACTAAGTAAGTATGTCCAACTTCTGACTAAGATAAAGACTGCAAAAAAACAAAGAAAACGCCACTCGGCTTTTACACTTGAAAGTGTCCTCCACCCCCTGAATGCAGCATATTGCGTGATGTCAAAAGTAAATAAAGTAAACAAACTTCTTGACTTTTAAAGAGAGATATTATCTTTCCCTGAGCACTGATCTTCATGAACTTTGAATCTCACCCCATATCACTAATGTTAGCTGACTAGCGTTTTAGGTGTCGGTGTTTCTTTCCACTCTGTAGCGCGAGGTCACGTTGACCTCCGCAATGACGCGTTCCCACTTCTGAATCAAGATGAACGCTGCATAATTGTTCCTGCTCTCTGGGTGGAAACGATGTCATTACTCTCTTTCCTGCTCATCAGAAAGACACTAAGCGGTCGTAGGCGTCTGTGAGGTCATGCATATTGCACCATGACTAGTGGGTGTGAATGGATAATGAACAAATTAGCGAGAAAATGAGGTAGAAAGAAAGCTCACTTTATAAAGGCAGTTTAAAATGCCAGCTCTTTGTCACACGAGCTCCTTCAAAGCTGTGGTTCACCATAGCAGGCATATTGCTGTAAAAATCAATCAAGTTGGCTGTGGTGAATAATGTTAATTTGTGTTTTTGGATTTGGGATCGAGGGGGTTCTTTAAATTAGTAATGTATGTCGGAGTGATGGGTTTCTTTGTGAATATGATGGTGCAGATTTATCACCTCTCACATGGAAACTGTTAGATGTACAGAGATGAGCTCCCATCCTCCGTGTCCTCTTCCCCACTCCACCCCACCCCCCCCGATGGCTAGTTGACCCTCAGGCCAGGTCACCCCGGTGGTTAAAGCCCAGCTGAGTGCAATTTGCCTGAATTGCCCCCATGTTTGTTCACCTGCAGGACGATATTTGCAGCCCACTGTGCCGTAAACAGGTGGAAGTGTGTGTGTGTGTGTTTGGGTAAAAGCAGACTCTTGATGAGCGTTTCATCTGCTTTGGGGTTGCATGGTTAAGTACTAACACCTGATGAACACAGTCAAGAAAAGGGTGCACAGCTCGTACAGACCAAATTGAAAACTTTACTGTAAAACTCAATTCAATTTTATTTGTACAGAGCTTTTTACAACGGACGCTGTCTCAAAGCAGCTTTACAGAAACATATAAACACAGGATAGAGATTTTAAGTGTGTGAATTTATCCCTATGGAGCGAGACGGTGGTGAGGGAAAAACTCCCTGAGATGATACGAGGGAGAAACCTCGAGAGGAACCAGACTCAGAAGGGAACCCGTCCTCGTCTGGGGAACGACGGATAGTGTGAAAGTAAAAGAAAGTTCATTCATTATGGTTTTTATATGAAGTCTGTTTTGTTGAACGAGTCCACTGTTCACTAAAGGACACCCGAGTGCAAAATTGAATGTGGTACTTGCAGTCCCAAGGCCCTAAAAGACAAGAGTAACGCACTATTTGACAAAGACATACTAGTTGCTCAGGCTAGCTGCTGCGGTTTTAACGTTGTGATTATATTCAAATACCGCAGCGTTTTGATTTTTTATTTTTTTGGTCTTATTAACTTCGAGAGAGAAAGAGGCTAGGCCGGTGACGGGACGACAGGGATGAGAGCGATAACGGGAACTAACTTGTTTTGCTGACTTTAACCGAGGATTCAGTAATACATTTCCAAAATTGGAAAAAATCGCCGCGGTACAAGACGAACGAAACACTTCGGGACGGGCCGTGATGGGAAACGAATCAACTTTGTTGTGGTAACAGTGCCTCTGCTTTGCATCACACCAGCCGGCCGTCGGTTGTTTTCCTTTAACAGCAGCAGCAAGGGTTTTATTTCTTATATATGATATGCTTTTGAGTAACGTGGCTGCTACAAGTCCTTCTTGTAGCAAGTGCAAAAATTACACTTGACATTTACGGCATTTGGCAGACGCACTTATCCAGAGCCACTTGCATTTATCTCTTTTATACGACTGAGGGTTAAGGGCCTTGCTCAAGGGCCCGACAGTGGAAGCTTGGCAGTGCTGGGGCTTGAACTCTTCACCTTCTGAACAGTAACCCAGAGCGTTTAACCACTGAACCACCCCTGCCCAATATTTACCAAAATGTATACATTTTTCTTCCTTATTTTCGGATTTAAGAAAACTAGAATTGTTTTGGTGATTTCATGAAAATCTCATGAATCTTCATGAAAAGCACCGAGTTGCACAATATCGTATTTTGTGCGTTTTTTTTTTTTCTTCTCACCCCGTATTTTTTGCCCTTGAGTCTCAGTGGATAGCCATGGATGGATTTGACACAAACTCTGTTAAGTATCAGTACGTTTACATGGACAACAATAATCCGATACGAACCCGATTAAGACGATACTCTGAATAAGAAACTAGCATGTAAACAGCGATGTTTGATGACCTTAATCCGACTAAGGTCATACTCGAAGTAAACACAAATGGAATTAAGACGTGTGGAGTACTCCTGTTTTAGTCGCATTATGGACGTGCGTTACAGACACGTACACACCTTAATCACACTATTAACGTCGTGTGAGAGTTTTCACCGCATTTTGTGACAGGACACGATCACACACGGCAGCGCTCAACCGTTTGACGGCAAACAAGAGAGCACGGCTGCGTCCCAAACCGCGTACTTGCCTACTAGATAGTAGGTGAAATACATGCATCTCAGCTACTATATAGACGGTAAGTACGCGGTTTGGGACGCAGCCCACGGCTTCAAGCAGTCGTCTATCAGCACGTACAGCATGAGAAATTATCTGCACTTGAAGCTTTCGTAAAATTAAAAATAAAAACACCCAAAACTGTATACGGTTCCATAGCGAAGACCAACTGTATGTCGATACGTGAAATCCTGGAGGGACGTCGGACGGCGTGACGTGGGGACGTAATGACGTGTGACGTTAATCTATCTATGTTCTATAACATGTAACACGGGAACATGAAAGGAGTCTTCTAAAAGCGACTCATGTACACACCTTAATCAGAATACCGTCTTATTCGGAATAAGGTCGATAATTAGATTACTGCTGTCCGTGTAAACGTAGTCACTGTTTATTTCCTGTTTGAGTTTCTGAGGCCGTTAATTTATCAAATTTATCCAGGCTGATTCCGAGACCAGGCTGATTTGCGTGGTGTGAAAATTGTTTTTTAGCACCTCGTAACTGTTCATTAACGACGGTTCACAGGTTTCGTTTCAGTTTAGTGTAAACACAACAGGGCGGTTCTGAATTATTGACGGACAGCAGGATTTCTTTTCTTTTCGATCCTGAGGCTTTTTATGGTTTAGTTTTTGTTTACGTTATTGCATTTCTTTCATTATAAATCCAGGTGTTTTCAGTTTTATATATACACTGTATATTTACTGCACGCAACCACACTGCTTTTCCAACACCAGTATGGTGCACATGTGTCTTTGCATGTGTGTGTGTGTGTGTGTGTGTGTGTGTGTGTGTTTTGTGTTTGCGATGACCCATGCTGTTCTCTGTTTATCTTTTCTACTCTAGCTGGCAGTACGGCACTCCCCATGTTTACTTTTGATCACGTGCGTTATACGAGTGAAAAATGTACATTACGTGTGGAGGCGTGACCGTGTCGCCCTTGTCCTCAGGGTCATGAGCGTGAAGACTGTTCCTAGCACGTAGATTGTAAACATAAAACAACGGCCATTGTATGAAGAAAGGACCGTCTGTTTAAAAATGTCTGATTTAAAAAAAAGTCATAAGGTGGCATCGGTCAGCTTCGACGAGTCTGTCTAAACACCTGACGGAATGAGACCTCCTCTGTAATGTACGCGCTGCTGTGTATAGCGTTTATACGTGTTCGGTTTTAACTTCCGTTAAGAATCTGAGGCTCTCCTTGACCCTCCGTCGGAGAATTTATTTAGACGAGTAATCGCATGTTTACTTGGGTGACCCGGTTATTCCGGTCGGTGCATCATTCCACCTGTAGTGAATGACGGTGTACTCGTAATCAGGGTTCTTCTTCTTCTTCACACGTTGGGGATTTGAATGCCTTTAAAGATATGACTTTAGAAATGCCTAATGACTTCCCGACTACGGTTTGGTTTCTGGAGGGTGTGACCCTTAGAATTGACCGAGTTGATGGATCCCCCAGCAGTTCCCCGCTGTCTTCTACGCTGACTTATGTAGTTTCTTCATACGTCGTTTTGATAACAGATGAGCGTGATTCTTTTAGCAGATTCCATCCATTACTGCGTCCAGACATCAGCACAGTCTCTAAATCTGCACCAGGTCTTCAGAGAGACACAATAACTTTACTGTAATTGCCAGCAAGGAAGAGAAATGGATGAAGGAGTGGGTGAAGGAGGAGGAAACCGTATGTGTGTGTGTGTGTGTGTGTGTGTGTAATTAATGGATAGGCAGGAATGTTTTTGTTTAAGTGCGTTTCTAAAAGGTTTGATTAGACAAAATGGTGTGTGTAGTGGGTGTGAATGATAGCCAGACAACCCCGAGCTTGGTATTTTGTTGGTGTTTGTGTGCATATGTAACTGATCACTAAAAAAACTAACAATGGAGTGAGCACCAAAGTTTTGCCAAAGTTTAAAGCAATCAAGATGTGTGTATGTGCGAGTGTGAGAATTCCAGGAGAGTGCGTTTGTGTATGTGTGTGTGTGTGTGTGTCTGTGCGAATTCCATGAGCACTTTGAGGGGTCGTTCACGTTGTACTCTCAGCCCTCTCAGAGGGACTAGCTTTGGCAGGTCTGCTGGTGTGTGTTCTGTCGACGATCAGAGCTCCGAGATCAGACTCTTCGCTGACCCAGACGTTACACACGAATCTACACAAGCACACACACACACACACACACACACGCGCTCTAAGACACACACTGGATTTATCCTGCTGACTGTATAAGGGCTATATCTAGCGACATACACTGCTCATTCCAGTGAACCAATCAACTCGCAGCTCCCTGTTGGTGTCTGCTTTCTCAAGTGAAAACAACTTTATTTTCCTATACAAGGAAATGACGCTTGGGTACCATTCTCTCAAGTCAGCATTGTTGCACTTGAGGTATTTCAGAGTCTGTATGCTGTCCCAGTTCTGATTTTATGCATTGACCCCATCAATCCTGGGGGGTCCCAATCCTGGCATTGTCACAGCCATCTAGGATCAGGTTCCAAGAAATCTTAATTAATTGGCCCCACTTCCTGGTTAGAAGGATGTCGTTCCTTTTCCCCCTGTCTTTCAGATCAGCAATTCGTCTTGCAGGGGAAACGCGTCGTCCCACACACTGGTGATGGGGAGAGCTAGTTAGAGACCAGGATATGATGATATGACAATGATTACATTTGGAGAAAATGGATTCAAATAGAAAAAAGATGGTCTCTTGGCGATATTTGGCCAATAATTGGACCAATCGAATCAGATGGGGGTTGTTTACAGCAGGAAGTAATATCACCAATGTAAGTCCATTAAACGCCAAGAGTGAAACATGTTAGACCTTGTTTTATTTTAAATCCGTAATTCATGGTACTTGCGGTGCCATCAAACCAAATGCCTTTTCTTGATCACATAATTTCACGTACAGCGCACACGTCGTTTGATGATGTGCGGTTCCTATTTTGGTGAAGGTCATAATCTCTGAATGGAAAATGACAGAAATTCCACCGGTCGTGGCAACGTACCTCCGCGGACGTTTGAATGAGTAATTACCTCTCAAATTTCCAACGGCGGTGTGTCATAAATGCTTGACTTTCTCACCCCTGCATATTGGAGGTATTAAGGAGCTGTTTGTTAAGGGCACTAAAATGTGGACTTGGAGAAAGAACGTAAGCTTTAGTGTGCCGTTCGGGGCGGGACCCAAGACCCAGGACAACTTTTATTCACTCATGTGCCACCTTTAAACCAACCATAATTTGTCATACACAATTCTGTATGGTTAATTTATTCAATTCAAGACGGAAAAGTAGTTCCTTGTACGCAGCTGCCTTTACAAGAAATGACTGACCGGCCTCAGATCAGATGTCCAGACTGTAAGCGCCAGAGCCGTCTGGGTCGTGAGGACAGAGCTATAATTCATTCCCATGGCCCGGTGACGTGCACTACAAAGACGGATCTTTTGCCAAGTCTCAAGCCGCTCAATGACTCTGTTGATTGTTGTTTTGTTTTCCTTTTTTTTTCTGTTTGTCTTGGCTTGCAGACGGGGCCCTCAGCACGACCCTCACTTTCAGGCTTCGGTGTTTGCCTGTGCACATTATGTCATGTGCTACAACCCAAACACAGATTCGACGTTATAAACCACCAGTGATCCCAAATTTCCCATTCTGGCCACAGCCGAGGTCATGCATCTCTGCTAAGAAGATTGTGTTAAAGATGAAGGGCCGACGTTGCCAAGTCGTGTTGTTTTTTTTCCTCCGTTTTCCTCTGATTGTCCTGGACTTGCGTGTTCGTTCAGGAACCAGTACCTTGCGGTTCCTAATTAGCATCCCTTGCAAGGTCGCAGTTCTGTTGCTTCCCACAATTTTCTGCATGTTTGCCACAGCTGGAGCACGAAAGCTACTCGACTCACCCCCCAGCATGTGTTTTTAATAAGAGAGAACCTCCGGGAGCGAGAGAGAGCGAGAGGAAGAAGAACAGAATGGGAGAGAAAGCAAAGGGGAGGGTGTGTGGAGGTTGTCTCGGCTGCCTTGCAGGCCTGTGACCTGAACAGGAATTTGCCTCCAAGGAGAAACGGCATCTCGGTGCTAAACACACACAAACAATATATCTGTACTCTATCCAACTTTGACGTTGCTCTCAATGTGTATTTTTATTGAAGATGTCACATCACCCCCCGTACACGTTATATTCATTCACAATTATAGATATTTTTCACGGGACTGTGTTGCAGTACATATCCGTCACTGTCATCTGCCGTGGTGATCATGTGACCATCACAACGCACATTCAGCCTCGATTCGCGTGCGTCGAACATGAGTACAGCTAAAAGGTCTCCTTTACCAACAAACACCACTGTGAAATACCGTGCGATTGCGATTTGGCCAATTCTAGTAGTTTTGCACCAGGAAAAAGCTCAAAAAAAAAAGGGGCACAGCAAAATTGAGCATTTTTGGCCGAGACAGTCCCAAAAACCTCAGCGAAATCCTATATGGACTGCCTGAAGTCTTCATCTGGTTGGCTGCTAGTGGTGCAAGACTGCCTTGTCGGAGGAGCATATCTACGAGAAGGTCTACAAACTTTTCAGCATATACTGGAAAAGGGGTACCAACAGTTGCTTGGAAATTTAGTCATGACAAACCATGATATGAATAGTTCTAGGCTTGGATTAGTAACTCTTCCTACGAACTCATCCCTGTACCATACTATACATGAGAACTGCCCCTTTCAGGGCACAAGGCTTACTGGCATGGTACTCTCAAGGCTATATCTTTTATACCATTAGCATGTGTCTTTCTCCTAGGAAAGTGAAAGTCATGTAGGATCCCTGGGATATTCCGAGAGGGATATGGTGCAAGTTGCACAGAAGCGTCACAGCATTAACTGCAGCCAATCCCTATGATTTGTTCCACCTCATACCAATGCATTTGCGAAATCAGGCCCAGAGAAAGGGATAAGAAATGAAAGACAGAATGTACATTCTCACTCACTGTAAAATATTTCTAAACATGAACCGCCTCTGTAATAAATTACACAGAACAAATTGGCGATTTCCCCCAACTGGCAGAGGACAAAGTTAACTATTGTGTTCGAAGAGAAGCCCAAGATTTGTTGTAGCATGTCACAGCCTGAGGAGCTGTGAAGAAGCAGAGTACTTGAGTCATCTCAAATAGACTCTCTCTAATATCGGGAAGACAGAACTGACGGTGATGTCAGGCAAAGTTTTAAAAGGAAGGGGCGGGGCGGGGTGGGGATTCTGGTTGCCAAAGACCACAGTTCATAATGTCACACCGTGTCCTAAAGATTTGCTAAAAATTGCCTTCACTGTTAATTTGTTTGAAGCTCTGTTTGACCGCTCAATCTGCACCTGACCTATGGTCATTACGGTCACGAGCTGTGACTTTTGCACAAAAGAATCAGGAAATGGAAATGGGGTTTCTCTGCAGGGTTTCTAGGCTTACTCTCTATGAAGGATTCAGGGGCTTGGGTGTGGAGCTGCTTGAATCCCAAGGAGCCAATTGTGGTGCTTTGGCCACCTTACAAGGATACCGTCTGGCCAGTTCTTGTTAGAGCTGCACTAGGCCACATCCCAACAGATGGAGACCCTGAGGTCTCACTTTTGGCTTGGTAATGTCTGGGTATTCCCCAGGAGAGGCTGGAGTCTATGGTCAGGGATCGAGACATCTGGGCAGACTTTCTCCGCCTGCAGCCACAACGATCTCGAACCGGAACAGCAATCCCTATTGCATGTTTTATGTTTTGTTTGAATTGTCCTCTTGTGGTTGCTTTTGGCAATAAAAAAAAGCCTAGGTCAAAGAGCAAACTTTGAAGTGAATTGAGGACGAGAACGCAGTTAGGCCCTGATTACGCCGGTGCGTTTTCGTTTTAAAAACGCATAAATGTTGCTACGGCTACGCCTGTCATCTACACTCCTCCGGCGTTTTCCAGCCTCAAAAACGCAGATTTTCAGAAACGCCGAAGACCCCGTGTTAGTTTGAAAACTCCGGGCTCGCGTTTTCGTATAAACAGACCAAAACGTTTTGAAAACGAAGGCGTGGCTCCGCCCACATTCGCTCCTGATCGGGTCTTCTGCATCATCGCGTATCCTTCCCTGATTCGTCGAGCCCCTACCGTATGACCGTTACGCTACATTGATCGTATACACAACAGCATGGAGACCGAATCGCAAGCTTTTCTGGCTTTGTGGTCATTCTTAGCAGCCATTGTGCCGTTCAATTCTGTATTGTATAACACTGCAGCTGCCTACATGCGCAAGAGGCGAGCTACGATTAGATCGATCACCAACAAATCTCATTTCGAGCGGCGTAAGCCCTACACGGAACGCCGGTTTAGAACGAAAACGCACTGGTGTAAACAAGGCCTTAGACTGTTGGGATGATGACTCGAGAGTGGAGATCATTTGTGCGAAGTGTGTGTGTGTGTGTTTTCATGTGAGGGATTGCTTGTCCCATGAAATAGCGTCAGCCTTGTAAAGGAGTGTGAGGTTAACCTCTAATTACAGGGGGAAGCTCTCCGCCTCACACTTCACTGTGATTTATTTCTCTTACTCTCTCTCTTGCTTTCTATCTCTTTGTCTCCTTGTCATTGTCTCTCACTCTCTCTCTCTCTCTCTCTCTGCGGTGACTCCCTCGTACCCCTTGTGGCCGTGTACCTAGCCTCGGTGCCTCTCATCAATATCCGAGCCAGAGAATTAAGTCCTCTCATAATGTGGCCTAGTGGAGTAATTGGTGCAAATAGTACTTAATGCATTCGCTTCATCTTGACATGCAAGCTCAATTATCTTCCATTATCTTAACCGCTTGGCACTTGCGCCTCGCAGTCTAATTACAAGTGTGTTCGGTGGAGCATATCACTAAAGGCACTTTAGTTACCGCAACATGCAGCGAGCGCTACTCTGGATTAAACTCCCGGGTCACGTTACACATTACATTGCGCACTAACACCCGATCGAGCGGACCACTTCAAACCGGCCGCGCTCGAGGTTCGGTCCAATTCGGATGTGTATGAAGAATGATCGATTGAGGCGCTGAACCATTTTAAGAAGAATTCCCTAAAAATATCAGCGATTTTCTGATAAATAAGCTGATGAAGAGTAATTACAGGATTGCAGACTGGCCCGAGGTCAGTCGTCCAGACCGTAAACGCCCGAGCCGTCTGGGTCGTGAGGACGGAGCTGTGATTCATTCCCAGGGCCCGGTGACAGAGAGATGCTGTTCTGAACCACAGGCTGTGAATATAGCGCTGTTGATTTTTGTTTGTTGTTTTTTCCCCCTGATTGTCTTGGCTCATTGATGGAGCCCTCCGCTCGACCCTCACTTTGAGGTCTTTGGGGTGTGTGCGTGTGCGGATGGGGTCACGAGCTACAATCCAAACATACACTCGTTAGTCTACTAGCCTTTCCTCTGGACAGATGATGATGGGATAATTGGAGATGTGGACGTGTACGCTGCTGTGAGACGAGTACATCAGGTGTTGCTGGGGTTTTTAAACCTAAATATAGTGAGAAAGAAATGGAACTAGTCCGACAATAGAGGTGCTGTGATCCCAAACAGTCACTGATGATCTCCTCTCCTCTTCTGTATTTTTCTTCTCTTCTATTTCCAATCCTCTCTTCTTTCCATTCTCTTCCCTTCTCTTTCCTTACATCTGTTTCTTCTGTCCTGCTTCCATGTCGTCGTCGTCTTCTTCTTTCTCTCCCTTATCTCTCCGGCTTTTCTCTCATTTTGTCCCTCTGCTCTCCTTCCCCTCCTCCTAGCCATTGTTTCTCTTGCTCATTATTCTCCTTTTCTCTGATGATGCTATCCTTCTTCACACAGCTGTCAGCACTAATTACAAAGGCATCATGGGGTCAGAGGGGCGTCTTAAAAATCTTTATAAATCAGCTCGCAAAAAGATTCTCTCATTACATCACGCTCGCTGGGCGAGATTGCCTCACATGAGGGCACTCGTGCCTCGAGTATCGTGTTTGTGTGTGTGTGTGTGTGTGTGAGTGCGCGTGCGCACGCACATGTATGTGTCCCACCTATGGATGAGTTGGGGTGTGTATGTTCTGGCATTTTGTGGGCAGGATTAAACATGGCGAGCATGTGCTGCAGCGTCTTGAGGAGCAACAGGAACGTCGCGCCTTGGCCCGGAAATCCCCATATGGTGCAAATATTATGGGACGTTTCTGGGAAGTGTATCACTCACACAGATGGAATTGCACTCTTGAATGTTTGCCAAGGTGCTGATTCTGAACAGCCCCTTCCTCCTCCTCCACCGCCCCCCTACACACACACACACACACACACAGACACTGATTCTCAGAGCATGTATTAATCTCTTGCCCTCCAAGATGAGAGATGGGAATGGAGCACTGGCTATTGGAAGGATTCCGGCTTTCCAGGCCAAGTTCAGCTTGTTTAAACACAGTGTGTGAGTGTGTTTGCACTGCATGGCAGCTCTGTCAGGTGGAATTCTTTAGAAAGCGCATTTATACTTTCTGTTCTCTCTCTCACTCACACACACACACACACACACACACTCCAGTCAAGGTCAATTTAAACATGTCAGAAAACTCAAATCCATCTCCTTTGTCAGATTGGCACTGCCTTCTTGCTGGGAAGTGTATGTGTTCCTGGCGCTGTGTGTGTGTGTGTGTGTGTGTGTGTGTGTGTGTGGATCTGTTTTCTGTAACAGCGTGCAGGTTTTATGGATGTCAGGAGGCCTGTAACACCACACAGCCTTTCTCTCTCATTCTTTTTCCTTTCTCTTTTTGTTGTTTTCATTTATTACGTTTTATGTTCGAGGCCGTCAGTCTGCGGTATGTGTGTGTGTGTGTGTGAGCGCGTGTGTGTGAGAGAGAGAGAGACACTTTAGCCGAAACGCTGTGAAGGAAAAGCTGTAATTCAGATCCGTGCTTCTGTGTTAACATGTTTAATGACCTGTAATGAAAGAACATAAGAAATAATACAGAACGTAATACACACTCGCACTAACATGCGGAATACGACTCCGAATGTAGTTCCGGCTGTAATTCAAATCAACGCTTTATATTAACGCGCTCTTTAATATCGTTCCTCTGTGCTATCGTACGAACTCGCACAGGGAGTCGGCGCTTTCTAACCGGTAAAGCTCTAACTTTCAGTTTTCCGACACGGATGAAGGATCTGTGTTTTCCGGTTTCTCGGTAAGACGAGGCTGGTGAGGGAGCGACTGTTTATAGAGGCTCTAACGTAAGCGATAACGGGAACGAACTTGTCATGCGGACGTTTCCTGACATTAAAAGTAACTAGACCTGGATAAAAGTTTTGATGTCTTATTCTTTAATTAATAAACGTTGTTTTAGGTATAAAGCTTTGAGCACTTAAGTGACGTAAAAGTGACTCTTGAGGCACATTGAGAAGAAAATGTTCCGTTTTTTTATTTACAATTTTTTTTTTTTATTAATAAATGATAGCATTTCCTATTTAATATCCCTAAGGCTACGTCCACGTTAATCCAGATCGATCTGAATACTGGATTTACATTCCAGGGAGGTAAAACGCTCTCTGTCCACACTGGTGTAGATAACCGATCGCTGGAAATATCTTTTATCACCAGAAAAATCCACACCGATGGATTTTCTCTGTCGCGGGAGCGGCTGAGAAGGGTCCGCTGTCATTATACGGTACGATAGCGGCCTCTAGAGGTGAAATAAAAACTATCCCTGACCAATTTTGTCATGTTATTTGAAGTGTTTTTTGTTTCATTTTGGATACTTCTGTTTTTATCTGTTATTTAGAGTGTTACTTTTTGGTCTGGTTTGAATGTATACGTTCTCTTTATTTAAATATTTATTAATCGTTAATATATGTTAACATGTATGCGTTTATATCATTTAAAAAAAATACAGTACATGTTCCTGGTACAGTCAGTGCTGTTTATTTTTTGTAATAAATCTTTTACTTTGAGTGCTATGTTTTCGTTCGGTATCAATTTAAAAAAAAAAACTATCAGTTGATTCTATTGAATCGGTTTTCAGCAGGTACCGACCAACCTAGTTATCCGTATCGGTCGACCGTTCGCGTTTATTTACTTCTCGTGCCTTTGAATCGATTTGAACCTGAAGGTTGTACAAAGTCTGTACGTTTTGAAAGCATTTTTAACACCGCTATCAAACTGGACTGCAGGCATAACGACTACAGTACAACATCAACCGCCTTCTGGTTTGTTTTGAGTCGAATTTAGTCACATGACTGAAAATACGTCGTCGTTTTTTGAATATCTGCTTCTTCTCGATCCGCTCTACAACGTGAAAACGGCGTTTACGTGTTCATCCACTTGGGGCAGCGTTTTCAAAAAAAGCTCCATTTTCGTTGTCTGTCTCCAAAATCGTGGAGAAAGAGGATTTCACATGGACGTGGGCTAAATCTGTGGTGAGCTCAGACACGGAGCCGTATTACTCCTATTTCTCTAAGAAGAACTCTTTACGCAGCAGAGGAGAAAATGTGTTTCATTAGATTTCAGTGCCTGCATCATCGTCGTCGCTTGGCAGTTTCAGACTGCGGTCACTATTTTATTGCATTTTTTAATGGTTGCCAGATAGTTGGCATGTTTAAATGATTGATAGCACTTTGATTTTTATGTTTGAGGAGGCAAGTAGAGATGCGTACTGTTGACCACCGAGACGTCCGAGTGCGTGAGGGGATTTGGTTTAATAGTGCGTGGCTCCGCTTGGATTTTCTTTTTGTTGAATTGTGTATTAAAAGCCCAGTTCTGTACACGCACACACTCTCTAAACCTTCTTTCATAATTATTTTGTTATTTATATGATCTCATTGTTCTTACTGGAGCTGTAGTATTCTCAACCCTTCAAGAAAACCTCTCAGGTCACTTATAAGACAGCGGGCGTGTTTTCAGATTGATCTGCGTTTCCTGTCTTGTATGCTACTTACGGATTTAGCCGTTTTCTATTGTGCCCTAACGTAAATATTATCCTACTCTCTCCGACACAAAGCTCTAAATGAAGGCTTTAAGGCACAAATGCTTGTCATTATGGCAAAGCCCTCAAGAGTGTGTGTTTTGTACACGAATAAAGAAAGCACCAAATGTAGAGCCCTTAAGGGTTGTTTGTTCAGTCAATCTGGGGAAATGTTTAAAGGTTTTATGAAGAACCGTACAGCAAAGTGTTTGCGTTTTCCTCTCAGAAAGAGTTTCAATAATAATAATAGTAATCTGGAACCCTTACATTTTCAAATCAGTTCAAAGCAGCTTTACAGACACACATAAACACAGGATAGAGATTTTAAGTGTGTGAATTTATCTCTATTGAGCGAGACGGTGGTGACGGTTTCGAGGGGAAAAACTCCCTAAGATGACATGAGGGAGAAACCTTGAGAGGAACCGGACTCAGAAGGGAACCCGTCCTCATCTGGGTCACGACGGATAGTGTGGAAGTAAAAGAAAGTTCGTTCTGGTTTTTATATGAAGTCTGTTTGTTGAACTAGTCCACTGTTCACTAAAGGAGACCCGAGTGCAAAACTGCATGTGGTAATCGCAGTCCCAAGGCCATCGCAGCAACCGTAGTCCCAGCAACCACAGCGAGAACGTCCATGTGGAATTGAAGTCCAAAAATCATTTCCAAGCGGTACCATCTTCAGCAATCCCCAGGCTGCACTGCTTGGGCTCGTCTTCAGTAGCAGAACGTAGCCTCCGGTTGATGAAAGCTCCATCCAGAGGTAGCGCATCAGGATGGATCAGGCAGGTCCGGAGAGCAGAAAGGATCAGCATCACTGGCATCTCCATAAAATCATGTGTGGCTCGACAGAAGGAGAGAGAGAGGTAAAGAGAGGGAGAGATTGTTGAGTATTCTTATTATCCCGTAATGGATAAAACTGTAATTTGCATAAAAGAAAGTCAATTCATGGTAAGCTTGAGTAAACAAATATGTTTTAAGCCTGGACTTAAACACCGAGACTGTGTCTGAATCCCGAACATAACTGTGGAGCTTTATAAGAGAAAGCTCTTCCCCCTGCTGTAGCCTTCGTTATTCGAGGTACCAACAAATAGCCTGCACCTTTTGATCGACGTAGGCGTGGCGGATCATAAAAGACCAACAGTTCCCTCAGGTACTGTGGCGTCAGACCGCTTTATAGATCAGTCGTAGTATTTTATAATCAATGCGTGATTTCCCTGGGAGCCGATGCAGTGTGGAGAAGATCGGGGTGATGTCCAGCTGCATTCTGGACTAACTGGAGTTTGTTTATGCTCCTACTGGAACATCCAGACAGTACGGCATTACAGTAATCCAACCTAGAGGTGAAAAAAGCATGAACTAGTATTTCTGCATTGTGTATTGACATCATATTTCTTATCTTAGCAATGTTTCTGAGATGAAAGAAGGCTATCCGATTGTAGTAATATTATCTACATGAGCGTCAAATGAAAGACTGGAGTCAGTAATCACACCGAGGTCTTTTACTGCTGCACATGACGAAACAGAAAGGACATCTAGTTTATACTCGCTTTCCACGTTAGGACGCCATAAAAGTTGTTTTAAATGAAGGTTGAAACCGCATACGGAGACGCTTGGTTTGGGGCACTCCCTCTCATTGCCTCGTTATCCCCTTTTCCTGCATCCTTCTCTCCGCTCGCATGTGAGACATCACAGCGTGCACTCTGACCCATCCCTTCTGACGATCGATTTTTTTTCTTCTCATGTGCGTTTACATAGTTTATTCGTAGATCGATGCGTTAATCTGTTTTCCCCCGACCCGCTACGGATCTGCTCCACTTAACGGTCGAGGATAAAGACGCTGATTCAGTGGTGTTTATCGATCATGTCCAGACTAACGAGAGCGTTCCATGTCGCACACGTCAGCTGCAGGTTAATAGCGAGCGATGCTGTAATGCGCACTGGGGGTTATGGGCTGAAATTAGAGGTCTTCTTGTTAAAGGGCACGTCGGTGTGGGTGTCATTTTGCGAAGGTACGTCGTCTCGCTCCGAACAAACATTTATACGTGCGAACACGCATGTATATACACACACACACACACACACCCTGCACCTGTGAAGAGGCTCATAAATCACTCTGGAGACAAACTGGTTTATCTGCGTGTCTTGCCTTGGCCAGGGCAGATCTCTTTGCATATCAATTCTCAGAATCTGTCTCTCTTTCGTTCTACCTCACTTTCTCGTCGATTTATTCACCGGTGCTCTCTTAATTAACTCCATTCTTCATCACAGAGCAGCTGTCACCTGGTGACTTGGCAGCACGAACCCGTGCATACCAGCGACTGACTCAGCGTTTGTCTATTTTGTATGCTTTCACGGATGCACCCATCCCTGCAGCTGTTGTTTAGACACATTCTCTGAAAGAAGGAGAGGTGTGTGTGTGTGTGTGTGTAGAATGGATTCTGTTGCATGAAGTTCATGAAGCCTTATTGGGTCAGTAGGAGATGTTTCCCTCCACGAACTCCCTTCCAGACTATGAGCAGAGGCTTGTTTGGAGCATTTCATACGTGGCTGGAAACATTTTATAGCCAGTCCCCCCCCCCCCCCCCCCAGTCCCCCCCCAAAAATTTCCTCCATTACTAATGTGTTCGCTATTGCGCAATCTTGGACGGTGAGGCCTAATGTATCATCACGTATCTCTTGCGAAGTCACAGGGTCAGCTCAGCGCACTTTGAGTTCTTTCGTGGTCCTGTGTTCGTTTTCTGGTTATCTCCGAAAGACCGAGCTATGATTCTGAGCAGAGCGGTAGGAGACGGCGCTGTGTGTTGAGGCGGTATTAACGTTATGATGATACAAGGTCAAAACATTTGGCTCTCGTAAACGTCTCGGAGCGATTTGTTTAAAAACGAAAGCATGACCGAAGCATTTCGTTTTGCATTTTTTTGTGCCATATAAAACAAGCCTGTGGATCAGTCGTTATGTCGAGCTTTTGCATTTTGACCACTCGATGGTTTTTACCTCAAGATCCACCCCAGTAGTTCCTGTACTTTTGCACAAAAGTATCATCTCTCGAGCAGGAACTCAAATGCTTCTCGGAATATAATCCAGAAACTAAACTATCTTCCTGGTATCTCCCGAGTTCCTGATTTCCTGAAAAGGTTCCTGTGGCAGATGTGGTTTTTTTTTTTTTTTTTTTTTTTTTTTTTTAAAGCTCTGGGTTCTATTCCAAATGACATGAAGGTTTGTACATTTAAAACCCAGGTGCAACTGTAGGTTATTAACTGTGAACTGCGCAGATCTGTGTGCTTAGCTTGGATTCTACATCCCATGCACGTCCTTGGATAAAAAGATGTGCTAAATGAATGGAAAAAGTCAGGAATAAAGCACTCGTGGGGGGGCATGAGGTTACAGGAAAATAATCAACTCGGGACCGTCTCTTTTGGAAGTGTTGACATAGCAGGAGAAAAGCACACCGACTTCACGTATTTGAACGAGCCAAGATTTGACGATAAATAGAGTTTCACATGGACACTGTTTCGGGTCCAGACACGGCTGCAGAGCAGATGGCTCTGAGGACTATTTAGCAGGTAATAAAACGGGGATTAGACATTAATCTGCGGGTTTCCTGGCCATGGCACTCGGAGTAATCCCACCCATGCACACGTGTGGCTTAGCCCTCACACTCTGCTTGTGGCCTTCCTGTTCGTGTTTGCGGCCATGTCCTCTAACCACCCCAGCCACATTACACACACTTTTCTTTGGACTACAGTGTGAGATTAAATATCCAAAGTAATGTCTTATCCAGATTTGACGTTTATGTGGGGTACGAGATCATTTTTTAGTAACGTAGAATCATCGCTGTTCTGCAGATCATTTTTTCCGCCGCCGGCTTCTCGGCCAACGGCGCCGATTTGACTCATTCTTTCAGATGGAGCAGAAAATAATTATGGAAAAGAATGAAAAATAATTAGCGCTCCCCCCCCCCCCTCCTCTCTCTCTCTCTCGGTCCAGCTCAGCATTTCTGCCTCTGGTTTTTAGCTTTTCCCCTCGCTCTGTCTTGCTTTCTTGTCAGTTATGAGTTCCCGTATTTTGAAAAGAAATTCTTGTGCGTGCGTGTGTGTCTCGGCTGTAAAAACCCACAGCTGTTGACCAGGGAGGTCCAGACTCATGCCTGCGGTGCCTTATGCTGCTACAAAGCCATCGGCTCCATCCAAAACCGCTCCTTGTTCACTATATAGTGCACTTTTTTGTGGGGGGGGTTAGCTTGACGTGGGGATACTGGAGGGTATCCTGTGAAAAAGTGGACGTTCAAGACGCAGCCACAGCAAATCATGGAAATTGGTGAGCAAATGATGGGAATTGTGTACTTTTAAGGGAAAACCTACTTTTTTGAGGAAAAAGGAGCATGTACCCAAATGCAAGGTTTTTTATTTGTTATTTTAACGAGGTCAGTCGTTCTTGCAAAGCTTGCCTCTTTTGACCAATCAGCGAGTGTTCAGAACCTCAAGCCCCACCTCATTCCTTCCTGGTCTGCAGAAAAGTACCTCCCCAGGAGCAGCAACTAACATGGCTCCTGATACGCATCCATTTCCTGAGGTCCTGAAAAAGGTTCCCTGGTTCCAGACATTTCTACAGTGGACAAAAGGATAGTAAGACCTTTGCAATGGTGTTCATGCGACTTTTTGCAAAAGTCATGGAAATCGTACAAATGTAAATGCTACACTTGAGAAAAAGGAGCACGTGGCTTGTACCTCGACTTCCACCCCGTCGGTTCCTGTTCTGCAGAAAAGTACCTACTCTGGAGCAGGAACTAAGAAGGCTCCTGGAATTCCGTTACAGCAAGACATTGTGATTGTTGTCTATGTGACTTAGCTTCACGCAGCGGTGTACTACAGAGTGGTGTACTACACCTTGAGACAAAGGAGCATGTCGCTTGTAGCTCAAGCTCCGTTACGGTTCACCAAACCTGCATCACGTGGCAGTGTGACACTCGGAGGAAAGCGCTATCCACCCTCTTTTGCATACATGAACTTACACATGCCTGTGATTGGCTAGTGTCACTGTGATTTGAAAAGAGAGAGAGTAATGCCACCCAGAGAGCAAGGCCAATATTTCTCTCGTGGCTCTTGGCCCCGGATGGCTGTTGTGTCCGCGGGATTCGAACCGGCGATCTCCCGAAGATCAGGTGAACACTTTTTTCCAGCGCTCCTGAGGCAGTCCTTTCATGATTTCACGGTTTTCCTCCGCAGTACTCGGACGAGCTCGCAGTTTTTCAAAATGACAGCAGATTTTCTGCAGATCTGGGGCCGAGACGTGTCGTCGACGTCATCACGACGCACGTTCAGCCGAAGCGCTCTTCGATTCACGTGCGTCGGACACGAGTACGGCTGAACGGTCATCGTGTGCAATTTTGCGCGGTCGCGATTTCGCCCATTCGAGTAGTTATCCCGCACAAAAAAAAAAAAGCAGGAAGACAACAGCACAGAAAGTTTTGCAGCTTGCAAAGATCAAGCGTTTTTGAATATAGTGGGACTGGTTAGAATTGGGTTCGTAGTCGATCAGCTGCGGTTTAGGGGAGGGGATTTAGCAGAAAGGGAAACTTCTGCCGAGGTTAGCGTTTTAAGATCTTATATTAAGGGCGTGACTAAGTTGTGACTAGACGCGGGCCGGGATTTTGGCCGCGGCGGTACGGAACAGAGCCGGATCGAATAGATCTGGACTATCCGAGCGTCCTCAGTATGCAGCCTGTGTGCTCTGACCTATTAAAGTCATTTGGTAAATTGC
The DNA here is from genome assembly GCF_023375685.1 of Ictalurus furcatus. Lineage (NCBI taxonomy): Eukaryota > Metazoa > Chordata > Actinopteri > Siluriformes > Ictaluridae > Ictalurus > Ictalurus furcatus. The sequence goes on from NC_071275.1 coordinate 18,291,497, forward strand.
ACACCAACTGTCGCTGCGGCCCTCTCCACTTTAAATGTATTTCGACGTCTGTTTGTCCAGATGCCACCAGAGCGGTTAGGGGCATGTGACAGAACAAGACGCTGCGGAATACTAATACGCTCCTGAGTGGCTTTTTTCAAACACACACACACACACACACACACATTTAAACACAGGCAGGCACAGGGCCATCCTTATCTCCTAATGATAAAGTACCTGACAATCACACTCAATAAGAGTGTCACTGTCAACTCTCTCTTTACACACACACACACACACACACACTCTCACTCTGAATCTGCATGACTGATCATTATCTAAAGTTTTTTACTGTCTAGAAGTTTTTTAATCACAGTAGTAGAATGTGCTGTCATTCACTGGACCCCGTAAATCATAAACCATTCTCTTTGTCTGTCTGACCAACAGCTGCTTTTTAACACACACACACACACACACACACACACACACACACACGTTCTCAATCTGTCTCTCTCTCTCTCTGTGTAACCCCATTCTCCCCCATTCATGTGTGTCTGTTTGAGTGTGTTTGAGTGTGTGTGTGAGTGTGTGTGTTAATCTTTACCAGAGATGTCAGATCTTCTGAAACAGTTTGAGTTCTGCTTGGCTTCTCTGAAATGGGAAAAGTTTTGGTTTACACACACACACACACACACACACACCCACACACACATACACACACACACACACAGAGTTTAAAGACTCCACTTGGGCCCACACACTTCAGTGACGAGGCAGAAATGACACATCAGGAGAGACTCTGTACTAACACACTCCACAGACTGACTTCAGCTCTGTTTCTCTCCTCTTCTCTTTTTTATGCCTTTTTAACGAGTTTATTTGGTGTGTGTGTGTGTGTGTGTGTGTGGTTTCTAAGCTTCGTTCTGATTACTTTCTTAAATCTGAAGCCAGCAGCTGTAACAGCCTGATGTTTACCGTGAAAAAGAGCAGAATTAGATTATCTGTCCAATAAATTCCACAAAGCTCTTGACTACAGCTGTGTGTGTGTGTGTGTGTGTGTGTGTGTGTGAGAACATGAACACACACACACACACTCGCTCTTTACTGTTACCAGGAAAATAATTTGGCCGAAAGTAGTTTGTTTGTTTGTTTGTTTGTTTATTGTATGATGAAAATGAAGACTATGAAATATATGTTATGCATATATTGTAAAAAAAAGAGTAAGTGTGTTTGTTTGTTTGTTTGTTTATTTATTTATTTATTTATTGCTGAAATGGCAAAATGCATATTGGGAAATACGAGGCACAGAGGCGGGAAAGGAGATTTATTTATTTATTTATTTACTTGTTTATTTACTGAAAGATGAAATTGCGAAATGAAAACTTGGAAATATGTTACGCGGAGCAAAAACATGACCGTTTTTTGTTTATTTACTTTATTTATTGAGTACTAAAATTGCAACATGGGAAATAAATTATGCAAAGTAAAAAAAAAAAAAAAAAAAAAAAAAAAGGGAAATGTATTTATTTGGGTATTTAATCGGTCCGGGTGATATATCGATATCACGCTAAATGATTATGTTGTGATAAGCGATACACTTTTCTGAGATATCGTTGGTATGGTGATGATTTATTTTATTTTTTTTAATAAAAATTATAGTCTTTAATAATTACAGATTAAATGATACTGAATGGACGCCGCTGATCTGATGTAATTTAAAAAAAACGTAATCTTTGTAGGCATTAAAGAAAGTATGGTCAAACTCAGTTGAATGTTTTTTTGTGTGTATGATGCCTCTGTTGTGAAGAGAGTTTGTTAGCTGAATGATATTTTGTGATCTGCGTCGTGTATCGCAGAAATGTCCTGAAGTATTTTTTTTTTATTTCTGTTTCAGATCCCGTTCTCTTTAGTGCAGTTTCCTCTCTGGGAGTATTTAAAGGTATGTCTCTCTCTATATCTCTCTCTCACTATCCCTCTGTCTCTCTCTATATCTCTCTCTCACTGTCTCTCTGTCTCTCTCTATATCTCTCTCTCACTATCCCTCTGTCTCTCTCTATATCTCTCTCTCACTATCCCTCTGTCTCTCTCTATATCTCTCTCTCACTGTCTCTCTGTCTCTCTCTATATCTCTCTCTCACTATCCCTCTGTCTCTCTCTATATCTCTCTCTCACTATCTCTCTGTCCCTCTCTATATCTCTCTCTCACTATCCCTCTGTCTCTCTCTATATCTCTCTCTCACTATCCCTCTGTCTCTCTCTATATCTCTCTCTCACTGTCTCTCTGTCTCTCTCTATATCTCTCTCTCACTATCCCTCTGTCTCTCTCTATATCTCTCTCTCACTATCCCTCTGTCTCTCTCTATATCTCTCTCTCACTATCTCTCTGTCCCTCTCTATATCTCTCTCTCACTATCCCTCTGTCTCTCTCTATATCTCTCTCTCACTATCCCTCTGTCTCTCTCTATATCTCTCTCTCACTATCCCTCTGTCTCTCTCTATATCTCTCTCTCACTATCCCTCTGTCTCTCTCTATATCTCT